>NC_086006.1:28544650-28624650 GCF_030014385.1 Trichomycterus rosablanca
GCGATCACACCAGGGTTCGATTTAATCCGACCAAAGTTATAAATCAGCTTTGAACATCGGACCGCACGCTGCTACTGTAACGCCATTCAGCTTCCACAAAGTTCATAGATAAGAAGCGTCTTCATATTTTTGCACTGTAGCTTTGCCCAGAACTTGGGGTGAATCTCCTCCGTGGTAAAAACAATACGGTCGCCCGCTGATGTTGGGCGGAAACACACACGGTTGTCATGGTAACCAATATTGACCGTGTTGTTGTTGTCCAACGGTCAAATATTTTTTAAAGTTGATTAACATTTGCTAAAGTTATAGACACAGTTACAGACGTTGCTTTTCTTGACTTACAGTTTATATAAACTTAAAGAGTACGTGTGTCCATATATACATAGACGGTATGTGTGTGAAGGTGTATAACTGCATCTTAACAAAAGTAGTATGTGGGTATAGGTGTATTAGTGTATATAAACATGAACAGTATGGCTATAGAGGTGTAAACTATGTATAAACAGGTGTAGGGCAGTGGTAGCTCAGTGGTTAAGGTACTGGACTAGTAAACAGAAGGTTGCCGGTTCAAGCCCCACCACCACCAAGTTGCCACTGTTGGGTCCCTGAGCAAGGCCCTTAACCCTCAATTGCTCATCGTGTAAGTCGCTTTGGATAAAAGCTTCTGCTAAATGCTGTAAAGGTAAATGTAAATGTAGAACCGTATATAAATACATTTAGTTGGATGAATCAGAATCATATGAACCTCTACATAACCCCGTCATTATAAAAGCGTTATAAGGCTTAATTACACTGAGCAGTTGATCTTTAACTATATATTTATTGTATATAATTCTATAATCATTTATAGTATATAATTATAATCATTTTCAGCTGATTATAATCGATACTGCTCCTCTCACCTCTTTTATAAATGAAAGGTTCTGATGATGCACGTCTAGCTAGATCAGCTCTCTGTTCGAGTGCTGGGGTGCATTTATTTTTGTACCAGCGGCGTGCTCAGTAATTGTAGTGGTATACGGTGATGCCAGGCCGGGTGGAATAAGTGGGCATCGGTGTTAAACCTGCTAGACGTACAGAGTGCCGAGAATTCAATTATTTCCTTTAACAGTCACGTCTGAGCGTTACTGCGTTCGAGCACAACTGAACCACAGTCTGTACACGCTCTGTACACTCTAATCATACACTACATGACTAAAACTGTGTGGATCCCCCCCCCCCCAAGGTTTTTGTGACTAGAACAGCCTCCACTCTTCTGTAAAGGCTTTTCCGTTTTGCACCACCTTATAGTGCCTAATAGCATTTTTTTATGGTACCCTCTGTAAAGCGCAGACATTCTATGTAAGAAAGTCTGTAATTAATTAAAAACCAGCAACCTCCCCCCCGTTTGCAGCTTTAACAGCCTCCACTCTTTAAAAAAGGGTTTTTACAATGTCAGGCTGCAGTGCCATCGTTTTCTTTAGAGTGAAGCGGTGCTGGTTATTTTGAGCGCCGCGCACAGCAAAAGATTCACCGCTTTGATGCTACTTTTTTATCACAAGCGCCCAGATCAGTTCAACTGGCTCTTGTTTATTTAGCGCGTGATTTATTTAATTTCATTTTTAAAGCTGACCTGTCTCATGGCATGTTCACACTTCATGATTTGAGCCCTGATTTTCCACTCGTCGTCAGGTTTTGGGGGTCGACGAGACAATCTCCAGCCCAGGGGCAATCGGCTATCGAACGCTTGAATGTGTGAATTGTTCAAAGATGCAAACATATCCACTCCCAAAAATATCTAACACGCCAAATATCTGGACCTGTCAGATATTCAGGAGGTTCTGACTGGTAGTGAGTGCGGTGTTGAGCTCCAGATACAGAGTGAGAGGAAACCTGTGAACAAGCATTAACTTCTACAGCACTACATCAGGACACATCGGCACACACCAGCTTTACTTTATCTGTAACCTTACTGTCCAGGCCAATCCATAATACCAACAATTTTATTACAAAAATATTGATTTAGCTCCGACTCTCTTGGTGCAGAACAGCACAGATCCCTGATGTTCACGGATTCTGATCCACTCCTTCACCCATAATTCTTCATTCTTGTTATTTTCGTGGTTTTTTTCATCATGTTAACCCCCTCGTCACTTCCCGTGTGTATTTTCATGACAAAACCAGTTTGGGGGACCACAGAGACTCGTCAGTGATCAGTCAGTGATTGTAGTGTGCAGACCACAAACTCCCGATTACAAGAGAGCCACACTAGTAGTGTGAAGAGTAAAGCGATCTGAACGCTCTGAAAGTCGTGTAGTGTGTCCGTGGCTTAATCTTACTCATGCTGCAACTAGTCAAAGTACTGAAAACTAGGGATGCATCGATACCATTTTTTCCCACCCGAGTACGAGTACGAGTACGAGTGCATGTATTTTTGTACATGCCGATACCGATACCTATTTAGAATACCGTTTTTTTAAACAAAAACCACACGTGCGAAGTGACGAGAAGTTTAATGATACCACGTCCAAAAATGCACGTCAACAAGTAGCGAGCGATCAAAGTGTTTGTGCGCTGACGTGATGAAATCAAGGAGGAAAAATAAATGAATCTGAGTGGATCTGGCAACACGAGCAGCACGGATCGTTCTGTAGTGAGTTGGAGGTTAATAAATATTTTTGTAATGTTGGTGTTTTGTTGTTATGTTTTGTAGAGAACGATCAGGTCAGAAATACTGTAAAACGTGTGTGTGTGTGCTGATGTATTCTGATATAAACTAGATTATCCCCCCTGTTTACACTCCTCTCCTGCGTTTCCCCTCACACCGTATCCTGCGTTCTCATTGGCTGTTCGACATGTCCCTCGTTCCCAGTCGCACATCTCAGATCAGATATCTGACCTGCTAGAAAACTCGAGCGGTCGCCGAGCCGGTCGGATCGAGTCGTTGGATAGTTCACGCTTAGCGATCGAGAGCCGAGTTTCGATCGCCGAGCGAACGCCGAGTCGCTCCCGAGCCGGCAAATCTAGCGCCGACCGGCCGCCGAGCGAAAATCAGGGCAAAGATCGTGTAGTGTGAACCGGGTGTAACGCAGCGATGTGCACCAGGCTCACGGTATCGGATGTTTAGTATCGGAGCCTCGTTTGCGAGTACGAGTACGAGTTAATGAGCGCGGTATCGGGCAGATACCCGACACCAGTATCGGTACTCGTGCATCTCTAGTGAAAACTATGTGTTTATTTAGCCCACATAAAATTCTAAATGTAAAAAATTTAAATCTTCACGTTCAACACGCATGGAGAATGAAAACTACTCCAAAAATGATTCAAGCCGTTATAGGTTCTGACGACGATGTTCTGAATGAAAGCAAAGTCCTCATGTGCATCAACACTAGTAAAAGCTGGAGTCCCCTGGGCCACAGATTAAGAAGCCCTGCTGTTCGGGTTCGACACGTCCTTACTGGTGGTGTTTTGTCAGATTGATACAGATTGATGTGAAACGGTGATATCATGTGAGGTAATCAATCTGATCCTAAACAGAGCCGTGGAGAAGTGACAGCTACTTTCACTTCTTCCTTCCTTTCACGAGAAGCGTGAGTTAGCAAGATCGCTATGTGTAGGGAACACGGTGTGTATGTGTGATGGGTGTGTGTGTGTGTGTGTAATGGGTGTGTGTGTGTGATGGGTGTGTAATAGGTGCGGCGGGTATAAATAATCACACACCTCACTCCTCACCTCATTATGTATTACGTCATTTAAATCCAAACGCCAGTTTTGTTTCACTTTAATAAAGGAAACCAGCAGGGATGTAACGATGCACCACAAGACAGTTAAACATCGATTCACATGTGTCACGATTCAAATCGGTAATTCGTGTAAAATGAGTCGATATTCACTTTAAACAGTAGAGGGCGCTGGCGCTATTCACCTCGCCTGGTTGACGTCACTACAGGGTTGCCAGCCAAATGTATTTATGTGAGGATACTTTCTTTATTTGTATTATTCATTTATTTATTTAATGTGGGATTTGCAGCATAGTTTTGCATAGTTTGTATCTACGTCTACAATAAAAGGACATTCATTATTTAGATAAATAAAAAATAAGCACAAATACAGGATTTTATTTTATTAAGAGAAATAATAAAAGGAAACTTTGTCATAATTTGTCTTCAATTTAACTTTGTTTTAACAAATCGGGATCGTGAACCCAGTCTCGTGAATCGCATCGCATCGTAACAAACAAAAATCAGGTTAAACATTATAAAGCTGTCGCCGTCCCATTGAGGTTCGAACGGCGACCTAAATCAGGGTCTTTCATACCCTGGGTCGCGACTCTTGGATGGGGAGATCCAACAAACTTCTCTACAACAAACTTGTGTCCAGATGAACTGATTCAACTTTGTGGATTTGTGTACCTGGATTATTGAGCATGCATCAACAGACTCTTAGATGGGTTGCAAGCCAAAAAAATGGATCCAAATAATAATAATAATTAAATAAACAAATTTGAACAGGCACATAAAAAAATGCACTTGTCCATTTACGCCCTCTTGTGGAGGCTTTATGTTACACCTTGTAAACCACAGTGGGACCAGACTGCCACTATTTTCTATTAATTAAGTATATTATAAATTATTAACAATAATATATCGTTTTGTGTTTTGTTTTGATGAATTTGATGTGTCGCCTGGGTCGCGGTAAATATCATGGACAAAATGTGGGTCACTTGAAAAGAAATTTTAAAAACCCTGACCTGAATGGGTCCTAAATCAGGAAATAATTATTATTATATGAAAATTTACTACTGTTTAATAGCTCCATACATGAAACAACCTTCAAACCACCTGAAGTTTTCTTTGAATTATGAATGACCACCATCAGAAAATAATATAATGAAATACATACAAAGGTGGATCGGCTGCTCTAAATGACACCTAGGCGGAAGTAGAGTCCAGTTTTTTCTGGATGTCACTGCACCAGGAACCCTGACCAGGATAAAGTTGTAGGTAAAACTTGACTATTTCAAAGTGGCGTCTACATACTTCTGGCTACATAGTGCAAATGTAAAAAAAAAAGGAGGGCTTGCTCTCTGTAACTTCTCTCTGATTCCTGGGTAGATTGTGAAAAATCTATTTTTATAGACACACACACACACACACACACACACACACAGCCAGCCGGGGTGTTATGTATGAAGGGAGTCTCTCAGTAGAGAAGTTGATGCTGTGTTAGAATGGTAGGAACTGTGAATTTAAAGTGTGTGTGTGTACGTGTGTGTGTGTGTGTGTGTGTGTGAGAGTGTGTTCGCAGATTCTATAGAAATCTAGACATTTCCACAAAGTCACAGCAATCACGGTCTCGCTGTCTTACACCTCCGAGGTGTACAAATGGCCCTGTCGTCGTCACACACTCGCTCATGTTTAGTGCTCGCTCCATGATTTTCACTCATTTCGTGTTGGGGGTGACAGAGTCACCTGAGTCACTTCTGTCATTACTTCTCAAACCAAACGATCTTTAATCTTACTAAAGTCGTTATGTGCAGCAAATCAACTCATTTCCTGAATAATCTGAATATAAAAGCACAAACCTACTGCAAACACCACTTTTTTATTAGCGTCAAACTTTATTTATACTTCCCACATAGGGTGTGTTGGAGAAGCTAGCTCTCTCTCCACATAGACGCATTTTACGTCGTCCTGTGCTGCGCTCCCGAGAACGAGGCTGTTCCAAATCCTAGATGCCGTAATATCCTCACTACTGAGGCATCTTAATATTTCAACGTTATTTTGACTCAAGACGCTGCCTTAGTGATCAAGGCAATCCCAGAATTCAGTGCGGCTCGGGTGCTCTTCTCTCACAGAAAAATAAACATGGCTGACGGTGCGGACAAACGAATGGAGTTATTTTCAAACGTAAATAAAATATTACTGATTTTTAACTTGTATAAACTTGTACCGAGTGTTTTTATTTGCAAGTTCGGGCTCGTCAGGAAATGCAACCGTTATCGGTACATGAAGGGTGACGCTATATTGACATGTTCGCGTGCTGTGCTACCTCAATCCATTGGTTTTAATGGCAAGATGCTAAACGCGAAACCCGATGTTATCGCTGTCTAAGTAGCGCGTTCGAATAACCTGCCTTATGAGTCGTTAACTTATTAGAATCCTCTCTACTGAGGCAGCTGCCTGTGTAGGCAGTAAGACAGCGAGGCAGCTCACTAGGTTTTCGAACACACCCATAGTGTGCGGCTGTTAATTCAGTAACCCACCAGTGCTGAGATCTCTAGCTCCTGAGTTCAAATCTCAGCTCTGCTATCAGCTGACCGGGCGCCTACACGGACATACGATTGGCCGCGAGTCCTTACGGCTGAAGCAGGGTTCCTCTGCTGACCAGTTTGAGGAGCCTGTACATGGCGGCTGAGCACGGATGGCATTACGTGACACTCCGCACACTACGCTGTGCTCTTGGCGGGTACGTCTGGGGTGGGGGTGCCAAGGTAACGAGGACGCAGAACAGTAGCTACTGATTTTTGGTAATCAATTAATTAATACCTTTTTTTAATTTAAGGTAACTTCTAAACTTTTGAACCAATCCAATTTAATATCTCTTACAACAGATATGCTACTATAAAGTAATTCATTCAGAACTCTGAGGAAACACAGGCGACTCGAGGAGAACATGCAAAACCCCTGACAAACAGTGATCAGAAAAGTGAATTGCGTGTGGAGAATAAGCTCAGCTTGCTGAAAGCACTGTGTACATGTAGGACTTGATCTGGTCTGCCGATTCTGGATTGTTTAAAAATAATTTATTCTCAATAGCCAAAAGCTATAATATTAGCTGCCATACAATCACAACTGACAATATAAACATGTCTGTTGGCAGAGATTTGGCTATTGGATCTGGTCCTCATATTAGACCTGGCACAGTTTTTACACTGGATGTCCTTCCTGAAGCAACCCTCCTATTTCTATCCGGGCTTGGGACCTGCACTAAGAGTGCACCGACTAGTGCACCTCCCAATGGCTAGGCTGTTTCAGCCATACACCTTCTCGGACATTGGCCAATCATGTCCGTGGAGACGGCTGGCCAGCCGATAGCACCTCTGAGATTTGAACCCTCGGTCTCCAGGTCTCAGCAGTAGTGGGCTAGCATACTTTACCGCTGTGCCACCTGTAGCGTTTATAGAGTAATATAAAAAACTCAATAGCATTGTGATGTAATCAGTAAACAGTTCTGCTGGATCATGAAAAGCAGCGCTGATCAGTCACATGGACTTGATTTAGTTCTTTAACTTCACAACAAGCGGAACAGAAAGTAGAACGTCAGCAATCTTCTCCACAAAAAACTACCAAACAGCCGAAAATTTGTGGGCAAGAGTTCGCTGGACATTCCAAAACCATGGGCATTAATATCTGGCTGCCTCTTTTATTCGACTCAAAATTTCCACAGGATTTGGGGTGGCGTCTGTAGGAATTTGCCCCAACTCAGTCATTTGTAAGGTCCGACACTGATGCCAGGCAAGAAGCCCTGGCTTACAATCAAAGTTCCAAATTAAAATGATGAGAAAATGAGAGAAGATGACCACCGTAAAAAAAAAAAAAAAAAAATAGGAACCATTTTTTTATTATTTAGAAACAGTACCTAAATGTCAAAAAGAATAGACACTCTGCAGCAGTAACACACCTAAAACAGGACACCAGTCCATCATGGCCCCCGAATAATTGCCATTGATGTCTGTATTTAGATTATGTAGATACCCGACTGGCCAGCAGCACTGCTCGGTATCTGTGGGCATCTGTGTGACTGAAAGGTCTGGCATGATGTACACAACAGCACATATTGTTTTTCTTATTTATGTGTATTTATAAAGGCACTCTATAACGTTTGCCCACCATTAATGACATCTGGGTGGAGCCTCTAAGCGATGCTATTAGCCGGCCGGGAGTCTACACAGACACGACTGGCTATATCTCTGGGGAAGATGGGTATCTAGAGTCCTATAACGTTTTGGCACCAGGGTATTCCCACTGAACCCACCACAACCTTGTCCAGGATAACCGTTTGATAAAATACAAGTTGGGACGTTGTAGTCTAGTGGTTAAGGTATTGGACTAATAATTGAAAGGTCGCTGGTTCAAGCCCCACCACTGCCAGGTTGGCACTGTTGGGCCCTTAACCCTCAATTGCTCAGCCAGTATTCTGTCACGATACTGTAAGTCGCTTTGGATAAAAGCGTCTGCTAAATGCCGAAAAAGTAAAATGTAAATAAAATGAAATCTAAATAAATTAATGCAGTTATAGACTATTTAATTTATACAAATAACCACGCCCATCTCTACTACACATAGAAAGAAAAGAATTGAGGAATAGAAAGGAAAGCAAGAAATGAAAGTAGAGTCAGCGGTTCTCAGAGTGCAACTTTTATAAACACTGCTCTTTACACACCTGCTTTACAAAGACAAAGCAATGCAGATTCAGCATCTCACACACACACACACACACACACACACACACACACACACACACACACACACACACACACACACACACACACACACACACACACACACACACACACACACACACACACACACACACACGTCCTTGTTATGTTAGAAGGTACTGTAAACGCATGAACAATGCTATAAATGTCCAGGGTGACAGCACAATGTGTGTGTGTGTGTGTGTGTGTCAGGATTACAAAGAGAATCCTTTACTATCACTGAAGAAAATTGGCTTACACTGTGTAACTCTTGACTCATGGGATCACCAGCACACACACACACACACACACACACTTAAAACTCCTGCTGAATACAAAACTACAAAAACTGCATGTGTCAGTAAGCTCTTAGTGCAAGTCCCAAGTCCGGATACAAATAGACGGGTTGCGTCAGAAACGTAGTTCGAAATAAAAACTGTGCTGGTATGCGGACCAGAACGGCCCCTAAATGTGGGCATTTTTTGTTTGGACCACACCTGACCATCCGGTTTGGTTGCTTTTGAGATCTGGGCATACGAGCACAGTTCTGTGCAGTACAGCTAGCCCTATTTATATGGACACAGACATGTCATCAGGTATAGTCAATCTTAGTGACTAATTGTGAATGCATGAGCCACGCCAAGTTTTCACCAAATTGACCAATTCTGTTATATTATGAACACAGATATAAATAAAAATTAATAAATAAACATATATAAAAGATAATGCATCACACACTTACCCAAGCAATGAGGCAATTTAAAGCAGCCAATTCTTGTACTGGCACGATTGGCACATACTATAAACCCATGTGGACACAGAGATATACCAGCTTCTTACCAACAGCTACCTCAGATAAGGTTCTAAACAGAACCAACAGAATTCTGGAGCTGTGCACCACCTACACTATATGATATATTCATTTATTTACAATGTTTATGTGTGTAATGCAATACAACAGTTTTCTGTTAGCATTACCAGTGTTACATATAGAGACTCAGTTGCTTATTTTACCCCATAAAAGTGATTAAAATGATTAAAAGTTAGACACGATGGAGATTGAGATAATTAGCCCTGTTGCTGGGTCACATTAAATGAACGTTATACTGTGGACTTATGTTAGCCGTTAGCTCCTTAGCTTGGTTGCTTGGTAGAGTTAGGCAAAACTTTTTTCCTCTGAATAACTGTGATCGATTTAAAAAATATACATTTAATAATAAAGAAAAGATATGTATTTAATCCAGTTTCTGAGTAAACTATATTAATTTTCAGTGGTAAATATGATTAAAGACGTTTCTTACCTCAGCTCATTCACTTGCTGTCTGAGGTAAAATTGGCCGCAATTCAAACCACATCCTGCACGCTACACATACAAGCTACATAGTGTGCCTAAATAGAATACCACCATGGTTAGTCCACTAATCAGTGCACACTATGTAGTGAGGTCTAGTGTATTTTGAAACACAGCCTCAGTTTAGCAGCTTCCAGAAGTTTCTCTCAGCACTTTTGCCGCCACAAATATGAACAATAGTTTAAGAGTAATTAATAAAAGATTGTTAGGAGATTTAACAGCATAAAAATAATTTATTTATAAAAATGACTAAAGTTAATGTTAATGTTGACAGAAATATGTGTATACATGAAAAACAAATGTTTTAAAATAATCTGTTTGTTTTGTTTATGCTTTATGTCATGTATACATACAAACCACCGATAAAATGCTACAACATATTAAAATAAGTTATAATTAATATAAACAAATGTAAAACAGGTAGATTTGTTTATATTAACATGTCAAAGAAATAATATTACACAAAGACAATTGTAATGAATATGAAACTTCTCTATTGTAATATTTTATAAAAAAAAAAAAAAAAAAAACTAAATATCAAATAGAATTTTGAAGTCAAATAGAATTGGAAGTTTTGTAAAACAAATTTACATAGATAGATATAAATATAGATAGTAATAGACAGACTGCAGCAGTAACACACCCCGGACAGGACACCACTCCATCGTGGCCCCTGAATAATTGCCAGTCACGTTTGTATGTAGGTGCCCGACTGGTCAATAGCACCACTGGGTATCTGTGTGAGAATTCATGACTGTTTGTGTACTGGTGCCACAGCATTAAAAACAAATGATTCTATTATTAATAATATGCTGCAGCATTTAAATTCTACTAAGGAACCCAAACCCTCACTGGGGCCTCGAAAACTTTGGGGACCGTGGTAGCCTAGTGGATAGAGCTTTGGGCTATCAATTGAAAGGTTGAGGGTTTGAATCCCAGCTCTGCCATACAGCCACTGCTGGGCCCTTGAGCAAGGCCCTTAACCCTGTCAAACAAGCTGGGATACACGGAGAAAGAATTTTGTTGTACTGTACACCAGTCTATGTATATATGGCAAATAAAGGCATTCCAGGCATTCCATTTCATCAAAAATCCCACATCATCATTCCTCCCTCACCAAATTTTACAGTTGGCACTTTTCATTCAGGCTGGTGAACTTATCTTGGTATTTACCAAACCCAGAGTCACCAGTTTCAGAGATGGTATGGCTTCACGGCTGAGCTATTGTTACTTCAACAAATGACATCACTATAACAGTATAGCTTTATAGAAGTAGAAAGTTGATAAACAGCATGTTGGAAGGGTGGCATTGATTATCGGTGCTGTGTTCAAAGCTCATGAACATTTCTACTACCCATTCTACTGCCAACGCATGTCTATATATGCATATATGTCAGTTTCACACAGTAAGAATGAGAATATAGGATATCTGCGGTTGGTACTTGTTTATGAGCAAGTGCGGGTGTATTCAGGAGAAAAATCGTACCCGCCTACATCAGCTGCATACTGATCTGCAGATGTGGGTTTTAATACTGATTACACTTAAAATGAAACTTCTCCCTCAAATGTCTCTAGAACAATAAAGATCTTCAAATGTCACTGTGTATCAGTGGGTTAATGTGGACGCTGACTGTAATGTTCCACACCCACAAGGGTTTAGCTTTGTTTAATAAACACAAAGTTTATATCCACATTTAATAAACAGATAAACATAGACATTAATTTAATGATAAATCCTATATTATAGAGTATCAAAATGACTTCATTAATCATTGCAAAGATTTCTTATTAAAATTGAAACTGCACAATCTGAGTCACACTAGCTACAGCAAAATATTGAAAATATAGGTAATATATAGGTACACAGGATTAAATTTAGAATGTAATACACATATATGTGTGTGTGTGTGTGTGTGTGTGTATGAATTTATGCTGTATCAGGTGGATCTGGTGGCATTGTTAATGGAAACATGATCAGCTTTTAAGGGAAAATGCTGTACAGAGGAAAAACGACACATTACACACTCACACTGAGACACGAACAGGAAGGACATTATATATTTCTGTCACTGTGATTGTACTTTTATTTTAAAAAAAACATGAGTGGATTAGCACATCCATCCTTCCATACATCCAATCACCCATCCATCCATCCATCCATCCATTCATCCATCCGTCCAACTAATCATCAATCTATCCAAATGCTTAAAAGTTTATCTCTGAATTAAATGAACTCAATACAATTTAAAAACTTTTTATCCTCATTAGGATTCCCAATATTTACACAATAAATTCTGTAATAAATGTGGACATTGATTCTTCCATGATGTAAATGTGATGTTGATAAATCTGAAGACTAAAACATGGACTATATACGAGTCATTTTGTGAGTGAATGAGTGAATGAGTGAGTGAATGAGTGAGTAAATGAGTGAGTGAATGAGTGGGTGAGTGAGTGTATTTATACAGACTGTGTGATTGTCAGTCTGATTGTTGGTGTTGGTTCTATATTAAACCTGCTCTGTATTAAACAGCTCTGAACTGTGAGTCATCAAAGAAAAACATCAAATTGATTCATACAGAGAAATAACATCACACAACCACGACATCAATCCATCCATCCATCTAATCATCCATCCATCCATCCATCTAATCATCCATCCATCCATCCATCCATCATCTAATCATTCATCCATCTAATCATCCATCCATCCATCCATCATCTAATCATTCATCCATCCATCCATCTAATCATCCATCCATCCATCATCTAATCATTCATCCATCCATCCATCCATCCATCATCTAATCATTCATCCATCCATCTAATCATCCATCCATCATCTAATCATTCATCCATCTAATCATCCATCCATCCATCATCTAATCATTCATCCATTCATCCATCTAATCATCCATCCATCTAATCATTCATCCATCTAATCATCCATCCATCCATCATCTAATCATCCATCCATCCATCTAATCATTCATCCATCTAATCATCCATCCATCCATCCATCTAACCATTCATCCATCTAATCATTCATCCATCTAATCATTCATCCATCCATCCATCTAACCATCCATCCATCTAATCATTCATCCATCCATCCATCCATCTAATCATCCATCCATCCATCTAACCATCCATCCATCTAATCATTCATCCATCCATCCATCTAATCATTCATCCATCCATCCATCCATCTAATCATCCATCCATCCATCCATCCATCTAATCATTCATCCATCCATCCATCCATCCATCTAATCATCCATCTCTATCTCTCTAATCATTCATCCATCCCTCTAATCATTCATCCATCCATCCATTCAATCATCTGTCCATCTAATCATCCATCTAATCATCCATCTATCCATCCATCCATCCATCTAATCATTCATCCACCCATCCATCCATTCATCCATCTAATCATCCATCCATCCATCTAATCATTCATCCATCTAATCATCCATCCATCCATCCATCTAACCATTCATCCATCTAATCATTCATCCATCTAATCATTCATCCATCCATCCATCTAACCATCCATCCATCTAATCATCCATCCATCCATCCATCCATCTAATCATCCATCCATCCATCTAACCATCCATCCATCTAATCATTCATCCATCCATCCATCCATCTAATCATCCATCCATCCATCCATCCATCTAATCATTCATCCATCCATCCATCCATCCATCTAATCATCCATCTCTATCTCTCTAATCATTCATCCATCCCTCTAATCATTCATCCATCCATCCATTCAATCATCTGTCCATCTAATCATCCATCTATCCATCCATCCATCCATCTAATCATTCATCCACCCATCCATCCATTCATCCATCTAATCATCCACCCATCCAATCATCCACCCACCCATTTGTTTACTTGTTTATCTCTGTATTAAATTAAGTCAATACATACAGACATTTATGTTTTGTCCTGATTAGGATTTCCAGTATTTACACATAAAACCGCTCATTAAAGTACAAAACACATCAGTGGCTTCTAGACAAAACAATCAATAAACACACAGAAATGTTCAACACGCTTAAATGTCCTGTCAGAGGAGTGTCATTATTTTCAATGAAATTTTAGCTTATTTTCAATGAATTTTAGCTTAAACTACATAAAACAAGCCGAGAGATATAATATGAATATTAATTTATATTATTAATTAGGAAATATCAAGATTCAAAAAGAAAAATATCAAGTTTAGTGTTTTGGAACATTATTAGCCAAGAATAAATTGTATACATTAGATATAAACACTTTATTTTTGGTGGGACAGGAGTAGCCTAGTGGGTGGAGCTTTGGGCTATCAATTAAAAGGTTGAGAGTTTGAATCCCAGCTCTGCTATGCTGCCACTGTTTGGCCCTTGAGCCTCTCGGCTCCAGAGGTGTCGTACAATGGCTGACTCCATGCTCTGACTCCAGCTTCCAAATGAGCTGGGATATACGAAGAAAGAATTTCGTTGTACTGTACATTTGTAAATATATATATATATATAAACTAAACTGAATTTATTAGCGTGTCGTTGACTAAATTGGGGACGTTTTGAGTTCTTGGATTAAACTCCTCCAGATGTGAAGAGGGCACAGAACGTGGGCGTAGCCTGTGCCTTATTTTGCCAAGATTCACAACCAACTTTTGAACAGAACTTCTCCGAACCTAAACATAGAGCAGTTTGATGATCTCGACCCACGTTCTGCTGGGTATTTTTATCTAAAACAGTTTGATTATTGGGAATGAAATTGGCTCGGCGTTTAGTGCGAGCCGTCGCGTTCATGCTGGGTCAAAATTCATCGCCATCGACTCTAAATGCCCCTCATAACCTCGTTCCCGGGTCGCCTGTAGTCGATTCTCGCTGGTGTATTTAAAAATAAACAACTTATTTTTGCGCTGCGATGATCTGAAATGAGTGTTATCTGTGTTACTTAAACGCTTTCACAACTTTTACTGATCGGTAAAAAGTGAAGCTTGGCGAAAAAAATGTAATTCAGGTTCTCAGGGTTTCAGAAACAGTGCTGACACTGCACCTGAATGGAATATGAGTCAAAGAGAAATGAGAAGAGTGTGTGTGTGAGTTTTGGTTTGAGTCAGAGATTGAGTGTGTAGGATGAACGTCTTGTTCGTTTTTCTTCCTTCTTTCCATCTTTTTACAGCAGTGTGTGTGTGTGTGTGTGTGTGTGTGTGCACACGTGTGTTTGAGTCCATGTGATCTCCAGCCACTTACTTAGTCCACTTACTTGCATTAGTCCGAGTGTGAGTGTGTGTGTGTGTGTGTGTGTGTGTGTGTGTGTGTGTGTGAGTAAGACAAGTGGGCGAGAGCAGCAACTGGTCGGCCTGTGTGCTGTTGCATGGCAAGATATTACTCATTTCCTTACTGTGTACACACACACACACACACACACACACATACACACACACACACACATACACTTATTCTCTGTCTTGTGACTGTTCGGGTTGAGTGTGTATTGGTACGTTTGTATGGTAAAGAAGCGCTCTTATAGCTCTCTGTGTGTGTGTGTGTGTGTGTGTAGATGAAGCCTGATCAGTAATTGCATTACACACTTGGAGAATTTTAGCCGGATAGTGTGGATAGCTGCTCTGCCCACTCACAGGTCAGTCACACAGCATCACTAGCGTGGAACACACACACACACACACACACACACACACACACACACACACACACACACTTTCAATCTACAATCATTTCATAACTTTGTGTGTTTCTCTATATTATCGCAGCTGCTGATCGATTGATCTGATCACCTCGTACCCGACACCAATATCAGTGATATCACAGTTTACAGAGGGGTGTAACTCGCACCTCAAAAAAACCCAAAAATGTATAACCACCCACTACAAACTGTCATTTCACTGAGGTAAAAACGGTGCCGTTTCATCTGCATGACGGTCGTTTTCATGAGATTTCTGGTGTGATTTGTGCTGATGATGTACGAGGAGCCGATAATAATGCTGCATCCCTAATGCGATTGCTCAGCTCTACCATGATTCATGTATAAAAATCTGATAGTGCTGTTAAACACGGTAAAAACACGACAGCTATAATATAACAGCACGTCTGGAGAGGTGCAGCTCACCAGATAAAATCATGCATTACATCTGCCCTGGATCATCAGAGTATTAGATTATTAGATTATCATTACAGCATTTCATTTATAAATTTTACATTATATAATGGTATAAAATACTACTTATTATCATTAATATTAAATATAATACAGATTAAATATGTACAGTTATGTAGAGTATTTTTTTGCTCACTCCAGGCAGATCAAATGTCCAACAAATCGACTGACCTGATCATTACACTCTAAAATCAATCAACAATAAATAAATTAGAATCAAAATTTAATCAAATATTTTACTACCAGAATAGATCCAGATTTATAATGTGTTTCACTCACGACACACCTCACTGTGGCTAATCTCAGATTTAAAATAATAAATAAATGAAATAAACAGATCTGGCAGCATTACGAAACGGTTAATTCTTTACCGTCCCAACTTTTTTGGAACGTCTTGCAGCCCTGATATGCAGGAATGGATGTTTATTAACGAATTAAATGAAGTCAAACAGACAGAACATAAAATATCTCAGGTTTATCCTGTCTGCAATCAAATAAAAGTCACATGAAATATAAAAAAGTGCACAAGGAGGAGGAATGTAAACAAACAAGCTGCTTCATCAGGCAAATCTTATTATAACACTGTCATCTATTTAACTACTTACCTACCATTCATCCATCCGTCAATCCAACAACGATTTCTGTTTCTTCCAAGCCGTAAAAAGTAACCGCCCCCCTCTCCAGTCAGTTATTGTATACCTGTAAACCAGAACTTTAGTTCATTAAGGTTATCAAACACCTATATCACTCTTCTGAGAAGTAGTTTCATATTAATAGCTGGTTGCACCACCTTCATCCTGCACTGTTCTCAGTCCCCCACAGATTCACTACTGGGTTCAAGTCAGCATTTATCCGCCGCTCCAAACCTTTAATTCTGTTTCATTCACACGTGAACCTGCTTTTGTATTTTCAATTGTATTCCTGCCACGGAAAAATCCAATCGCACCTCTGCGTCAGCTTACGGACTGATGACCCTACAGTCATGCTGGATTTGCTGGATGATTTTCAGCTCTTGTTGGATTTGATGCTGCAGTCTGAGCTCTACTTTTCAAGCCTGGATCTGTTCAATAAATGAGAGCAGCCACCAATTAAATATTATATATAATTATACAGAATCCTATTCAAGATTATTATTAGTTTCGTGATCTGTGATTATTATGCGTGACAGTCTAATAACGGACGATCATCTGGAGTACAAACATTTCTTATGAATTATTTTCAATGTTCGTGTCTAGTACTACGGTGGCTCAGTAGCTTGGTGGGTAGCACAGTCGCCTCACAGCAAGAAGGTCCTGGGTTCAATTCCTTTTCTGTGTGGAGTTTGCATGTTCTCCTTGTGTCCTCCAGGAGCTCCGGTTTCCTCCTACAGTACAAAAACATGCAGTCGGGACAACTGGAGATCCTAGAAATTACACTGTGTGTGTGTGTGTGCGTACTGTGATAGACTGGCGGTGTTTCCTGCCCTTCACCCGGTGTATCGTACCCACCGTGACCCTGATTTGGACAATGCGGTGATTAAATGAATGAATAAATAATTCATTACTGAATGACCCTGATAAAACTGGACACAGATTATAAACAAGGTTTAGAGTAAAATAGTGTTATTTATTTAATTCACTATTCATTTTTGCTCAGCTGAGGAAATCGATACGTCTTCTTCACAAGGACACGCAGCAGCTAGTGAAGAGGATTTTCCATCGACAAGTCTAAGCTTAACGCTGCTGTTCTAACATTTACATTTAAAAACAGACTTTATTAACACACAGCGTCATTCACTACATTTACATTTCTCTTTTAGAGTGAATCCCAGATGCCAGGGCCAGATTTTAATATTATTGACCTCAGTAATGCTGTTGTGATTAAATAAATGTAGATAACTACACTAGAAGTATCAATATATAATACATAATACAAAATGTAGAACATGTAGAAAAGCTTATGGTATGATTGCCAGTAGTCACATTCCAATATTCCAATGTAGAGTGAATATTTTCTTTCCGTTTTATCGCATTCACAGAGCCTCAGTGTGATCCTTCTCTACAGACAAGATTAAAACTTGTTTAAACTGATAAGGTAAGGTCTCTGAGGTATTTAATAAGGGTTTTTCCACTACAATCCCTGCAGTGATGTTTTAAAATCTAGTGTAACAGACACTAGCACACTAACTACTTATTAATGCCATTTATGCATTTAAACACCCATCCATCCATCAGCAGTTCAACCATCTATTGATCCATCTATCAATTCAAACAGCCATTTATCTATTCATCTATCTATCTATTTAACTAGTTAACCATTTACCTATTAATCCACCCATCTATCAATCCTTCTATTCAGCCACCAATTTACCGTCATCTATTAATCCACCAGTGTATCTAATCATCCATCAATCTAATCATCCATCCATCCATCCATCTAATCATCCATCAATTTAATCATCCATCCATCTAATCAACCATCCATCCATCCATCTAATCATCCATCAGTCTAATCAACCATCCATCTAATCATTCATCCATCATTCATCCACCAGTTTACCTAGCCATCTATTAATCCACCAGTGTATCTAATCATCCATCCATATAATCATCCATCAATCTAATCATCCATCAATCTAATCAACCATCCATCCATCTAATCATCCATCCATCTAATCATTCATCCATCATTCATCCACCAATTTACCTAGCCATCTTTTAATCCATCAATTTATCAATTAATCTATCCACCAACGTATTAATATATTTTAACTCCTCTACATTTGCATATACACCATCTATCTGCTCATCCATCCATCATCCATCCATCATTCATCCATCCATCCATTTACTGTACATCTTTTTCCATCCACCTACCAATCAATCTATATTGTCATCTATCATCTATTTATTAATTTATCCAATCATCCATCCATCCATTTATTTAGTCATCTCTCTTTCCCTCCACCTCTCCGTTTCCCTCTCCACCCCGTCTCCATCTCTCCACCTTCTCCAGGTTTATCTCAGTAATAATGGAGATGTTCATACTGACTCACTCGCCGTGTTTATATGAATAAATATTTTATATGTTTTATTAAGTCTCCACATTTCATCAGTGACTGGAGCTCATTACCCATCAGCCCCTGGTTGAGTAAGAGAGATACGGAGCCCGAAATAGCCGAATAAAACGAGGACAGAAATAGAAAAGCTGAAGCGGAAATATGACTGTGTACGCCGGGGTTTTTTACCCGTATTCATTACGAGAAAGTGCTGAGTGTTTTCACTACTGTAATGGAAGCCTTTAGATTTTATTACCACGCTTTTAAACGACGGCGCTCGTGGCTTCACGTCACACCAACTCGGTTATTCTGTTGATTTATAGTGGAAATATTCAAGTCTGTGAAGTTAAAGAAAACCTTATAAAGTTTAGGAGAGAAACTCCTCACAGACGATGTAGAACGGTTAGAACCCGAGTTCCTCAAGATCACGGAGCCCCAGGACTCTACTACAGCATAAAAGCAACACTATATGGCCAAAAGTATTTGGACCCCTGACTGTGAGCTTGCTGGACGTCCTGTTCCAAAAACAAACTGTAGTAAAACAGAGTGACCCTCCGTGTGACGTTTTTAGCTAGAACTCTTCTCAGAAGCTTCTCACAGGACTTCGGAGTGTGTCTGTGAGTGGGAATTTGTGCCCGTCCAGTCAAAACATGACAGCATTTGTACGGCTGGGCGCTGATTGATCAGTCGGTGTTCCGGTTCATCCCAGAGCTGTTAGGGGGGCTGAGCTCAGGGCTCACGTCTTTATAGGGCTTGCTAATGCTGGAACAGGAAAGGTCCTTCCCTAAATGGTTGCTGCACAGTTAGAAGCACGTCATGTCCTTTATTTGATTTATTACACCTTTTAGAAACGGTTGTGCCTGAAACACATCAATTCAATCATTAAAAGGGGCGTCCCAATACTTTTATATAATCCTCAAATAAATGAACAGCATTTCCAGAAACTTAAGAGTGTAAATAATAAATAAAATAATCAATAAAATTGATAATAAATCAAATAATAAATAAAGTAAATAATAAAGTAAATAAATAAAATAATAAATAAAGTAAATAATCAATTAAATAATAAAGTAAATAATAAATAAAATAATAAATAAGTGAATAAAAAATAAAATAAAAAATAAAATGAATAATAAATAAAATAATAAATAAAGTGAATAGAAAATAAAATAATAAATAAAGTTAATAATAAATAAAAGAATAAATAAGGTAAATTATAAATAAAATAATAAATAAAGTGAATAATACATAAAATACTAATAAATAAAATGAAAAATAAATAAAATAATAAATAAAGTGAATAATACATAAAATACTAATAAATAAAATGAAAAATAAATAAAATAATGAATAAAGTGAATAATAAATGAAATACTAATAAATAAAGTTAATAATAAATCAAGTGAAAAATAAATAAAATAATAAGTGAAATACTAATAAATAAAGTGAATAATAAATAAAATAATAAAGTGAATAATAAATAAAATAATAAATAAAGTGAATAATAAATAAAATAATAGAGTGAATAATAAATAAAATAATAAATAAAGTGAATAATAAATAAAATAATAAATAAAGTGAACAGTTACAGCAGCACAAATCATTTTCTGCTTCACAATTACTGCTGACACACGAGCGCTGGTTTTAAGTAAATACTTGGGGTGCCCCTGCGAGATGTTATTTTTAATATAATTATAATTTTAAGATGTTTGTTCGTGTCTGTTAGAAACACTGATGTGAATTGTTGGCGCTTTATGTAAATAAAATCTTTTATTACAGTTTCATCTGATGAGAAATGTAAATGGGTTAAAAGGTTAAACTCACTTTTGAGTCACTTGTGAAAATCGCGGCGGTTTCTTACATCAACATATAAAGTGTATGTGTGTGTGTGTGTGTGTGTGTGTGTATGTGAGAGTGTGTGTGAGTAAAAGAAAAACCCAAATTAAACCTCAGCAGTGAGTAAAAACACGTCTGATGACATTTAACATGAAGCGTGCCGAGTTTCATTAGCTATATCTAAATACCCTGTTTTATAAATCCTGTATTGAATTCTGTCTAAACGCACCGCCGATTCCAAACATGAAGGTGAGAGATTGAGATTCGTTCTGATTTTCCAGGTGACGGCACCACCTACTAACTGCTCTGAGCTAATCTGTTCTAGCTACCACAGAGCTGCCAAAAATCCAGGAACTAAATACTCGGTTACACCAGAAACTGGCCGTTCGCGCCACTTTGTGAAGTGGGCGTGGTCAGGGCGTGGTCAGGGCGTGGTTAGACTGAGGTTGACAGTTTCTCAACACACAATAGCAAATCATTTAAGCCGTTCACCATCTACTGTACATAATATTGTAAAAAGATTCAGGAATTCCAGAAAGATCTCAGAAATATATAAATGTAGACACGGGTTTGGGAGCAGTTCAGAAAAGCATTGTTACTTAACACGTCCCGCCACTGCATCAAGATATGCAACCTGAAAGTCTTTATCACATCAGTTCTATACACTTCAGAGTTCTCTGGGCCTGAGATCATCCCAGATGGACTGGAAGACAGTGAACACACGTTGAAATCTTTATGTCATTTACATTCATGACATTTAGCACTTTTATCCAAAGCAAATACATTTTGTGCAAGTGAGAACTAAGGGCCTTGCTCAGGGGCCCAACAGTGCCAACTTGGTGGCAGTAAGGTTTGAACCAACAGCCTTCTGATTACTAGTCCAGTATCGTTTTTTACTATTTTATTTCTGCATTTTCTCCCATTTTCTTCCAGTTTAGTCGTAGCCAGTTCCTCTTCCTCTGCTGGAGACCCTGAGGTGTATTAGGAGGGTATATTCTCCTGACATGCCCTCCCTCTGGCACCTTCTATTCCCCCCATTACTTTGGTGGATCGGTGCATGAGGTTGGTCTCAAGTATGGAGAGTCCCACGCTGATCTCCACATTCCTCCACTTCTGTACAGGCGCCTCAGCCTACTAACCAGGGTCCTTACACAGCATCCAAGACCCCGCCCACTTTTTAGTCCCGTCTTTTCCCACCCAGCAGACTAGTGGCTGATTTTGTGCGGTTGAAGTTGCTGATTGTGCCCGGCCAACCGGTAGCGAAGCTGAGATTCGAACTCGGAGAGATTCTTAATCCTGAGCTACGACTGCACAAAGATTAGAGGACCATCCAGACTGTTATAAGTGAAAGGTGCAATATGATGGTGCATCAGTTAGAAGGCCGTCCCAATACTTGGAGTGTATGTATTGAAAACATGTTATATCATGATGTAAATAAAACGGTACGTATGGAAGCTTGACATTTGCGTATTGTTTCATCACACGGATAAAAAACGTATAAAAACCATTTCTATTGAATTCTGCCATGTGGGCGAGAGAACAATCACCGCTCTGTCCAATAGGGATCTATATATAACTTACATGTGGTCACTACGATGTACAACACACACACACACACACATGCTGCAATATGCTGCGCCCTGAAGAGCAAAAAAATGCAGCAAAGTTCTTGCAGCTCGTGGAAGCGACGTGGGAATCCGACGCAGCGTCGCCATCCACGGGAACACTTCACACGCTTCACACACACACACACACGGCGCACACTTCACACACACTCCACTTCGACGGGCCCGGCCGTCAGTCACCGTTACCGTAGCAATCGAAGGCGCCGCTCGCCACCCACCCGTAATTGCCATAAGCTCACCGCAGGGTGTGCGGGGGTGTTCTCGAAAAGCAGAGAGAGTCTCCGAGAGGGAGACGGAGGGAAAGGAAACGACAACGGAGAGAATGAGAGAGGAAAGTGAGAAGCGACAGAATGAGAGAGGTAACGATGATGGTGGAGGGGGGCGAGGGAGGAGAAAACATGAAAGAAAAACGGGGGGGGAGACGGACAGAGAGTTTACAGAAGTTAGAAAGAAGGAAAAGAGAGAAACTGAGCAGCGTCAGGAGGTTGGATTGACGTAAGGATTCCTCATACCTGCTGCAGTTACGCCCTCTGCTGGCTGATCGATGGTGCTGCACTACACAGAGACGGGGGATAATGGACATCAGTGCGTGACTCTCCATGCGCGATACAGAACTAGTGCAGGTGAAAAGAAGCGGTCGGTGCTGCACACGTGTCGGAGGGGGCGTGTGTTAGTGTTAGCAGCAGTAGAGGGGAAATAGATATTGGGGAACTGGGTATGACTAAATTGGGAGAAAAATGCACAAAAAAAACAACAACAAATAAGGACAAAAGGAATGACGGTAGAGAAAAGGAGAGACGGAGAGAATAAAAAAAGGGAAAAAAATGACGGTTAAGGTGCTGGACTAGTAATCAGAAGGTTCCTGGTTCAAGCCCCTTGCCAGGTTGCTGCTGTTGGGCCCTTGGGCAAGGCCCTTAACCCTCAATTTGTCAGAATGTATACTGTCAAACTACTGTAAGTCGGTTTGGATAAAAGCGTCTGCTTGAGAACAGAGGGAAATAATGGCCCAAAAAATATGTGTGACTAAGCACAGCCTTGTTACCTGTCTTATTTTAAAGCCATTTTGTCGCTATAACAGCCTCCACTCTTTTTAAAGCCACTCAGACCTGTTAGAAACTGCTGTGGCTAAAACACATAGAAACACATATTAGCACTTTGATGTGAAGTCCACATACTTTTGGCTATACAGTAATCCCTCCGGATAATCCCTCCGGGCCCCCCCCCCCCCCCCCCCCCCCCCCCCCACAAAAGGTGAAAATCCACGAAGTAAAAACCATTATTTTTATATATTTTAAGCCCTTATAAACCCTCCCACACTCTTATGAACATTTCCCGCACAGTTATACAGCATAAAGCGGAATATAACGCTTCTCTCCTTCGCTGAGCCAATCAGCACCCAGGATACTTAACCGCGTGCTCTGATTGGGTAACTTCTCAGCCATCCGCCAATAGCGTCCCGTGTATGAAATCAACTGGGCAAACCAACTGAGGAAGCATGTATCAGAAATAAAAAGACTCCTTGTCCGCAGAAATCTGCGAACCAGCGAAAAATCCACAATTTATATTTAGACATGCTTGCATATAAAATCCGCGATAGAGTGAAGCCGCGAACGTCGAAGCGCGATATAGCGAGGGATTACTGTACAGTCAGTGTACTGTAAAGAGGTAGGGTGCTGTCAGCCGGACGGGCGTCTACATACAGACGTGATTGGCTGTGTCTGAGGGGTGTCAGGTTTAAAGAAAAGGATCAAAATTGAACCACAATGCTGCAAAACGTTGGTTATTCGTTACTGTGTGAATCCTGCATCTGTAATAAATTCCCATAGTACCAGTTAGTGTCAGACTGACTCTCACAGTGCAAACACCAGCCGTGGGATTTAGACGTGACCGCGTCTTTAAAACACAGCTACATAAAAAAAGTCTGGTGATTCTGGTGTCGTGAAACTTGACCATGTCTAGTAGCTTTGGGATGAATTAGAATGCCAACTGCAAGCCTGACATGACTGTGAGATACCAAGTGCTGAATGGAGGGAATTCGAGCGTGTTACCTAAATCGAGGCTGGTACAGTGCGTGCCACCGCGTCCATAAAATGCTGCGTAGGTGTGTGTGTACATGTGTGTGTGTGTGTGTGTGTGTGTGTACACGAGTGTGTGTGTGTGTGTGTACACGTGTGTGCGTGTGTGTGTGTGTGTGTGTGTGTGTGTGTGGGTGGGGTTTCTCTAATGTCTCTAAATTAAACTATTTGATGTTTCGGCGCCACATCTGCACCTCCGTCTGTAGCCTGCTGCTGTCGCCATGGAAACTGAGTCCATACATCCATGCATCGTGTGTGTGTGTGTGTGTGTGTGTGTGTGTGTGTGTGTGTTTGTTTGTAATTAAGGGGTTGCATGGGGATACCAGTCTGAGACACACAACACACACACACACACACACACACCCACACACAACTACACTCCAAAGCAATGAAAGAATGGACGTGACATACATCAACAGTTGATGGCCGAGGTTAGGGTTAGGGTGGCTCCTTCCATAACCCCAAAAATGAGGAACATCAGACCCCATAAAGAAAAAACATCAGACCCCAAAAAGAGAATATCAGACCCCAAAATGGAGGAACATCAGACCCCAAAAAGAAAAAACATCAGACCCAAAAAAGAGAATATCAGACCCCAAAAAGGAGGAACATCAGACCCAAAAAAGAAAAAACATCAGACCCAAAAAAGAGAACATCAGACCCCAAAAAGAAAAAACATCAGACCCCAAAATGATCAAACCCCAAAAAAGAGAATATCAGACCCCAAAAAGGAGGAACATCAGACTCCAAAAAGAAAAAACATCAGACCCCAAAAAAGAGATCAGACCCCAAAAAGTAGGAACATCAGACCTTAAAAAGAACCATTGACTTTCTGATTACTAGTCCAGTACCTTAACCACCCGGCTACAACGTCCCAATGATTCGAACTCGGAGAGTCCAGAATCCCAGAATTACGTTGGTTTAGACACTATAAAGAAAATATTTAAAAGAAAAAACACGATTAATGTTGCTGTGGGCGTGGCTCCTCACTGCTGCATTTGTTAAATAAAGAAATATAATTTAAAATAAATTAAGTTCTACTATTTTAATAAGTAAAAAGTCGTTTTCTTTGTTTGATTGTTTCTTTGATTGTGTTTGTTTGTCCTTGTTTTGCAGGTGAGGAGATCTGAGCACGGGTCTGGGTGAGTTGCGATCTTCTTCGTGATGCTGTTCAACCGAGCCACTCGTCACCATCCACACCCCTCGTTCTCCCCATCAGCCCATGTGACCTAGTTTCGGCCCCTCTGGCCTGGGGGAGACCCCATGAATCCCAGCCTTCCCCCAAAGAAGCGCGAGTCCCGCCAAGGCTCGTCGGGGCAGCGCCCCCTGGAGGAGGACTTCAAGTTTCCAGCGCCACTTCAGACCCGGAGACAGCACCTTCCGGAAGGGCGGGAGGCTGAATTACGCTCCGATAAGGACCTCCTTCCACCACCGCCGCCACCTCCTCCACTTCCACCTCTACCGTTGGCGCTGCCATGGCATCTGCCGTACTACTCGTCCCTTCACAGTGCGTACCTCACTGGGCATGTGCGAGACAGGCGTGGCTCTGGTTCACCTTCTTGGAGAGATGGATCGAGTGGGCGAAGACCAGAGGGACTGGAACCATCAATTGCTCAAAATTCTAGCTGGCTACGAAGAGATATTAATCCCCTCAGTGTGCACCCGTCCATCCCCATACCTACGTACAAGAGCAATTATGGAGTCAACTCCAGGGATATGTGGCCCTGCATGGGTCACGACCGCAGAGACTATACCTCCTCTCTCTTTTCTCCTTCCTCCTCCTCCTCGTCACATCTTTTCCCCCAGCCGTCGATCTACCACCATAATATCCCTTCAGACAGCAGGCTCAGGTACTCATGCAGGAGGCCGAACGGTCTGGATGGACAGGCCAGCAGACTAGAACCTGGTGCAACTACAGACGCTGCAAACGACCCCCTACAGAGAATGGGTGCCACCGAAAGGATGAACAATCAAGATGACCCAGCAAGGCACGGTGCTGCGAGGGGATCCCTGTCCCGGGACGGACGTAACGCACATTCCTTTTCTCAAAATACTGACAGGGACTCCCGTCTGGGAATCCCAAAACCTCAAACGTACACCTCTGAATCAAGAAGAGGAAAGCCACATGCTCCTGGAAGTGCCTCCCAGTCAGGAGCTCAGATCTACTATGCCCTGGGGTCTCTGTACCCCTCAACTCACCACAACCCTCAGGCGTACCCTCATCTTAAACCTTCAGGTCCTCCTCCGTCCCCCCTGAGAAACTCGCAGCACCCACACGCTCAGCCTAACAGCCACGGGGTCGATCAGGAGCGGGACTTTTCTCTGGAATCCTACCGTCCCTCGGTTTCAGTCCTCAGTGGTCCTGACCCACCACCAAGTGCAGTCCTACCTCATTTTGCCAAGGGTTCCCTCATCGAGTTGGCCGGCGGCCGTCTGAAGAGGGTGGAGGAGTTGCTGACGGAGGATTTCCTGCACAGTGCCGACACCTCACCCGAGTTCCACCTGAGTACCTGCACCATCCTGCTGATATCACCTGGACCCAGTGATGGCTTCAACCATCTGCAGGTTCTGCTGACCGATCGAAACACTCAGGTTAGTCGAGTCGAACAATTACTGACTTTACCAGCTACAAGGAGGATTAAACTAGTGCGTCTTCACCTTCACGTTTAGTTGTTTAGCAGAGAGTAAAGAGCGATAGCACTCAAATATGTACTTGAAGTAATCTTTAGAACAATAATAACAGAGTAATATGATCTAAGTCACTGTTTTAGGAGGTAAGTCTTCAGACCCTTCTTGAAGAGTGAAACTGGGTTATTTGAACTGGAGGTTGGTCCACCACTAAGGAATCTTTATCAGCAAGATCTCGCCTCACCAACATGCATAGATCTCAGAAAATGGCATCACTACATCCTAAAAAATAGCATAATTTAATAAACTAGTAGTACGTAATTAGATCTCAGATCTTAGTAAAGAAAATGCTTAGCTTGTGGAGCAGGACGTGTCCAAATCCCAAATAAAGACTCAAATCTCAGAGAAGAGCATCCCTAAATCTTACATGCAGTATATTTACATTTTATTCAAAGCGACTTACAGTTGTAACAGTATACAATGTAAGGGTTAAGGGCCTTGCTCAAGGGCCCAACAGTGGCAACCTGGCTTTGGTGAGGATTTAACCGGCACCCTTCTGATTACTGAACCAGAACCTTAACCTCTAGGCTACAAGCCTCTAGCTGGTCTAAATCTTAGAGAAAAACACGTTTAACACATTTAATCTTTACAATAATATTACAATCTTCCGTACACTTTATGTTTGTTTGTTTGTTTATTAGGATTTTAACGTCATGTTTTACACTTTTGGTCACATTCATGCCAGGAACGGTAGTTACTCATTACACACGATTCATCAGTTCACACGTTTATATCAAACACAGTCGTGGACAATTTTGTATCTCCAATTCACCTCACTTGCATGTTTTTGGACTGTGGGAGGAAACCCACGCGGACATGGGAAGAACATGCAAACTCCACACAGAAAGGACCCGGACCGCCTCACCCGGGGATGGAACCCAGGACCTTCTTGCTGTGAGGCGACAGTGCTACCCACTTAGCCACCATGCACTTTATGACAAGTTCTGCCCACTGTGTAGTGCACACTGGGTTTATGTGATGATGCGATTGTTTGTGAGGAGGATTTTGATGAAGTAATGATCCATAATGTTTTGGTGATGATTTTCTCTCTGCTGGTTTCTGGTTATGTTTCCGAGCTTGAACTGGAGTCTTCATTTCTGTTTCTTAGCTTCTGCAGAACTTTAGAGAAGGATGCAGGAACCCAGGCTGGGGTTTGTTCAGACAAGAGAAGATGGGTCAGAGTCGTGTTTCAGAAACTAACTAGCTTAGAGATAAAAAAAAATGGACATGCTCAAATCTCAAAGGAGAACGTGCTCAGATCTCGGGGGACATTCCTAACTGTGAGAAGGACATGCTCAAGGACAGGCTCAGATCTCAGAGGAGAAATCGATTGAATTTTAGTGAATGACGAGATGAACATCTAAGAAACTGACATGTACGGATCTCAGAGTAGGACATGTTCAAATCTCACAGAAGCAGTAAAGGCTTAGAACTCAGGTAGGGCTTAGAATTTAAAAAATGACATGAATAGATCTCAGAGAAGGATGTACTTTAAACCTGGAAAAGATTTATTTGGGATGGGAGGTGGTTACTAATGGCTTCCACCCCACTCTGACCACAGAGCTTTTTCATGTACTGAGAGTCACTGAGAGTCCCCTGACCATCAACCCGGTGCCCCAGTTAGTGACATGGATGAACCCCGATCTGATCTCCCACCCACAGACACAGCCAATCTGTTAGTTAGATGCCCTGGCTCAGCTGAGATTCGAACATCAGACTGCTACGGCACTCGAGCACCATAAAGTAAATCTCTTAAACCTCTATTCATTTTCATTTTCATTTTCAGCATTTAGCAGACGCTTTTATCCAAAGCGACTTACACAATGAGCAATTGAGGGTTAAGGGCCTTGCTCAGGGACCCAACAGTGGCAACCTGGTGGTGGCGGGGCTTGAACCGGCAACCTTCTGTTTACTAGTCCAGTACCTTAACCACTATCACCAGTACCTATGAGCTATCACTGGCCTTCCTCTATAAAACACCTGAGTGGTTTTTGTGGTCAAATAACTTCTCATGTTCTTCTGATGTTCTAAAGAACGTTTGTTTTACATTTGGTGGTTGATGACACGGTCAGAAAACTTGAGGTTCCAGAATTACAGCAACGCTGGCCGGAGGAACCACCATGGTGTCTGTGGTGATCAGTTGGCATGGGTAAGGTCTTTTGCAGAATGGTAGATCAGTTGCCCAGGTTAAATCTTCGGTGGTGCCCCTACAGTCTTGAAGGTCAGATGTTTATGGACAGAGCTGCCTTGCCTGAAGGTACGGTGTAAAAGACACCTTAAAAGTACCTTTTTGGCCGGGGTAAGGGGTGGTGAGACAGGGTACTATCCCAGCAATCGAGGTTTAAGACTTTTATACAAAAAATATATCGATAAGAGGCCAAAAGTATTTAGACACTGAAAATAAACAACATTTGTACTCTGTTGTACAGTTGTAGTCGGCCACAGCAGCTTTGAGAGATCTATTGAGATCTATAATCAACTCTTTGCAGCATTATGGTTCAATTTTGATTTATTGTGTTTGGCAAATTGGTTACAAACGTCCTTCTTATGTAACAGCAAAATATTTTAAACGTTTTTAAAAGGGTGTAAGTCAGGAGATTTGAGGTTTGACCATGCAAGCACCTTCATCTTCTTCTTTAGAAACAAGATTGAAGTTATCGTGGCTTTAAGTTTCGACGTCTTGACTTGCTGAAACGTTTCGAGAGCTTTATGATGTTCCCGAAGCTCTGTTGCTTTTTCCATCCCAGTTTTATTGCAAGGAATCTTTCTAACCCATCACATCGTCTTCTGTTACGTCTGTGGTTGTATTTTTCTTAAATATTAAGTGGATATCTGCGCTGGAAGTAGACGAGTTAGATTCCTGTCTGAAGTCACGTCCTGGTTTTGGTGTGTTTGTGTGAATCGGGGTGTAAACGATGGCCGATTAGGTTTGTGGTTAATATGCATTTTCTGAAACATCTCACATCGGTAGCTTCCCGTTCACGCCTGTCTCTATAATTACGGCTTACAGCTATATTTATAGTTCTGGTGTTTCAGCTGTGGGAGAACCGAGCTTTGTTGCTGCAGATCCTCCTGAAGTATAAAGTCTGTAATTTAAGACAACGATGATGCAGAAAAAGATTCAAAATGTTCAAAATCTGAATCTATAAGTTCACATCAAACCCAAGGAACATTGTAATGTGCAGAATAAATGGTCAAACTGGTTGATTATTCAATTACCCAACACAATAAGCTACTGGACGCACTGAGCAGGATTAACTTACATACAAAACACTCTACCAGAGACCAGTTCCTGTTCCAAACCAGTTCCAATTCTAGTCTCGAGCCTGAAACCCTGGTGACCCGCCCTGCTCCCCACTACCTACCTGATCAGCTGCCTCAGTACAGAGGATTCTAATCAGACATGGAGCTCATAATCAGATTATTTAGACGCTCTACTTAGACAGAGATACACCCATTACGCTAGCATTACAGTTAGCCAGTTAGCGCACCAGCTAACGTCTCCCTGCGTGTACCGAAAACGCCCCGATTTACAAATAAACCACACTCGTATAATTCCACCTTTATACAGATTAAACATCAACCAGAATTTATTTACATGTGAAAGGACTCTGTTGGTTGCTCCGCATTTCATTCGTCCACCATGTTTGTAGGTTTTGGTGAGAGAAGTCGTGGCGCACTGAATGCTGGGATTGATCTTCAGCGCTGAGGAGGCGTCGGACGCTCCCTCATCATTCAGTCAGATCATCACTCAGAATTAAGGCGCCTCAGTAGGAGCATTTTAAGGGAGCTAAGAATTTAGACACGCCCTCTTCTCGGGAGTGGAGGATGATGGGAAATGCGTCTGTGTAGAGAGAGAGCTAGAGTTTCACACAGACCCTCAGATTTACATTTTACATTTTACTCATTTAGCGGACGCTTTTATCCAAAGCGACTTACATTACAGTATACAGTCTGAGCAATTGAGGGTTAAGGGCCTTGCTCAAGGGCCCAACAGCAGCAACCTGGCGGTGGTGGGGTTTGAACCAGCGTCCTTTTGATTACTAGTCCAGTACCTTAACTGCTAGGTTACAGCTTGCCTTGGATTATAAACTGATCTCCTCTTTGCAGGAATTGCTGACGGTTTTGGAGGAGTACCCGTTTTTCGTCCGGGACCGGGGTTGGTCCTCATGCAGTCCTAGAAGAAGCGCTCAGCTCTACGGCCTCCAGTGTCGGCAGCTGAGCACCGGAGACGTCTGCCTGGCTCTGACGCCGACACCCACCCTGTTATTTCCACCAACGACCTCTCCGACTTCTACACCCACCTCAGTGACCCCGGTGCCCTCCTCGACCTCCTCAGCGACCTCCACGAGAACCTCGTCCACCCCGACGCCCACGAACCTGCGGCCACTTTCATGCACTCGCATTTCTACAGGATCGGACAGAACGGATCGGCGCCTCGCTCCACCCGCTCCGTCTGATTCGCGGAGGGAGAACCAGGATCACCCACGTCCACGGAAGAGACGCTGGTCCGCCCCCGAGCTGCAGGAACGAAACACAGATTTACCTCAAGGATGTAAACGAGTCAAACAGCAGTAAAGTCTCGCCGCAAAGTCTGAGCTCGCAAAGTTTTTATTTCATCATTTACTCAGAAATAAGTTCTAATAACTTTCAAATTATATCAATAATTCTTTAATATCACACCAACACATTGTTGATCAGCCAATCACAAATCAGATAATATAACATCGTTACAGAAGTTCAGTAGTTTAGTGATGTTTTGCTAATCAGACGGCTTTTGGCTTCACACATTCTTCCTGTCTATTGCTAATATTAGCCAGTTAGCAATCTTGATCTATTCTGATATATTTCTTTACAAAAAAAACTAAAAATGAAACATTTACATATTGCAACACATGATTGAAAATGTAAACGAGTGGCTATGCTCCCATCACTCTGACTATTAGAAACAAAAAATCTGACCCCTCGCTGTTATCAACTCTAAAAATTCATCTATTTAGCATCGTTTCAAAAACTGGGTGTCACCAGCCGGCCTGGTGGAAAGGCTGGAAAAATTCTTCATCACTAGACGCCTGGCAAGATCGACCATGGTGGGTAGCACATCAGACCCCTGCTCCACACAAGTGCCATATTTTATTTTATTTATTCTATTTTTTGGGGCGACACGGTGGCTCGGTGGGTAGCCAGATAAATAGGGAGGGTCGTGTCAGGAAGGGCATCCGGCATAAAACTGTGCCAAATCCCGCCGGCGACCCCTAACGGGAAGAAGCCGGAAATGCCGACCCTGTAACCGAAAAACGGGACAAAGGCTGAGGAACAAGAAGAAGAAGAAGATTTATTCTATTTTTTGCATTTAGTCGCATCCAATTCTTAGCCAGTAACAAGCATGAATCAATGTACACATACTTTATAGAAAACTGCACATAATAAATTATAACTTTTGCTTTTTTAAATTGCTAAATTCAGTAAATAAGCATTCTTTTAAACAAATTGTGCAGAAGTTTCCTGTAAGGAACGTGTTATTTTCACTTATTTTCACAAATTAAATTATATTAAATTAAAAACAGACAAAAGATATATTTATATTTACATTTTCAGCAGACACTTTTATCCAAAGCGACTTACATTATACAGTCTAAGCAATTGAGGGTTAAGGGCCTTGCACAGGGGCCCAACAGTGACAACCTGGCAGTGGTGGGGTTTGAACCAGCAACCTTCTGCTTGCTAGTCCAGTACCTTGACCGCTAGGCTACACCTGCCCTATATTAAAAATAGAAAAATGTGAAAAGTGTAGAAAATTTTTAATTAAAAATATAATATATAATTTAAAAATATAAAAGCAATTTTTGTATATGTATGAAAATTATAAAGAATATTTATTCATTCATTGGCACAATCAATAAGCAGCAGTGATGAAGAGTTTGGCTACTCGGGTATAAAGTTCACAACAAAACGCTTCACCTTACATTACAAGCAAACTTAGCCTGATGTTCGCTAGATTTCTTACAAACCTTACACTCGTTTTTATAAACATGCAACACGATAGTGCAAGTCAGATTATCCTGATAACAAACCGGGTTACTGGTTATCTAACACGGTGGTTATTAGCGGCACATTAGCTAGTTTGCAAGTATTGGCACACATGTTCAATACAAAAGTACAATATAGCAGCAAGCGGCTTGTTTACAGCTGTGATCTCTAATAAAAGAATATCTGGGGAAAGTTTGTGCAAAATTTGACTATAAACAGCGCTAAAAATAAGAGTGGCTTCAACCACATTCTTTAGAAACGCAACCAGCTAACATCAGACTAGTTTAATCTGAGACAAAGGCAAAAAACAACATGTTATATTCAAACTTATCTATAGATAAAAAACAAACACATTAGGACCTGGACTTTGGTGAACTGTGATGTCCAGCTGATTGGATCAATAAATAAAAGAGGAACGAACCCATATTAAACGATCAGACTTGTAATCTGGCGCCATCTGGTGGGTTAGTGGTGAAACTGCATAAACAAGCAAAATCAAGCTTCTATTTAACGTAACGGTAATATTAGCTGTGCTAACTGTCAGTTTGCTGACGTTACTAAAGTGCTATGTTTACTTAGCTAGCTGAATGTTATTTTCATTCTAATTTTAATCAATACAAACATATTAATCTTAGATTATAAACAAAACAAAACGTATTTACAGTGATGACATAAAAACACTCGTTAGCGCTCTCAGACTTTCGGACAGCGACTCCGCGGCGATGTGATGTGAAAATGTTAAGAGAAACTGATCATTTATGACCTCACGGTTACAGGATGAGCCATGTTTTATTTTTGGATAACACGGGTTTGGAAATGAGAACAGAGGATTAAAAAAAATGCAATGCTAGTGATGCACAGTCGGACTTTACGTCTTAACGTAAGACAATCAGAATCACCCGTCGCTAACCACGCCACCGGTTTTCTGTCTGTTCTCGTGTTTTCTGCAGGGTATCGCATCTCAATCAGTATTATAATGAGAGTTCTATTAAATCAAATCAGAAGGCGTATATAAATATATGAATAGTTTTATCTTATTACAAGTGGTAAATATAAATATGCTAAAAATACGACAATGTTAATAGTTACGTTTGCAATGCAATTTTATTTCACGCTTCTGAAGCGAGAGCTCAGGCTCCCAACGTGAATGTACAAACGACTTTTAGCCAAGCTTCTTCTTAACACGAGGTCAGAATGCTAATTCACGTTAGCATTACGCTCCAGTGTGTTAGTAAAATGGGAAAAAACACTAAAAGGAAGAAAAGAGATTGTGTGAAAACGTCCGTTAGTGTTTTTTTCATTAGAGAAGGGTATAAAGGTGCTAATAACATGTTGGATGATGATGCTTTGTGAGAGCACTTGACCTCGCAATGTGCTTTTCTTTTCTTTTCCCCTTTTTTATGTTTCTGTACGACACAAATACAGGGAGAGAAAAAACCCCTAAACTATGGAGAGTATTCGAACCTCAGATACGGGTATTCATTCTTGTTCAAGCACACTCTTTCACTTTAGGATTTATTTTTATTTCATTTTTCTTTTTTGTTGTTGTTATTTTTCCACAACAGAGAATATTGTTATTTTTGTTTCCTTTATAAATGTATAGCTATAAAATTGTATATTTTTTAAAATTGTGAGACTGTAAAACAGTGTTCGCTAGAAATAAAGAAAGCTTTATAGATTTATACCAGTGAGATTTTGTTTTTATTTTATTTCTGGAATTTAAAAAAATCGAGTCTAAGATGAACCAGACGAGTCGTCTCTGTTAAAATCATGAAGTTTAAATTAAATAAATAATAAGAATAAATGAAAGACGTATGAAGTCATAATGCAGTGATTTACATTCTTTAGTTTGATTACAAATAATAGCAAAATAACCTCTTCAGCAGTGAATAATAAATAAATTATTATGTACATTAGAAACATTTAGTTTAGCATTTATTGTTATACACAGATTTCTGAACTGCTCTTTGTGAACCTTCAATTTTGCTTGTAGGAACCTCAACCAGCCAGCAGAGGTCACAGAAGCAGCAATGAGGAACCTATTCCACCTGCTTCCCATCCCTATCAGACACAGCCAGTCGTGTCCGTTTAGACGCCACAGATAACAAGATTGATAGCACAGCTAAGATTTGAGCTCAGATCTCACACAAGCACTTTAACCATTTATGTTTGGTAATGAAAAATACTTAACTAATATTACTAAAATACTTAATTCAACAACAACAACAAAAATAATCAGGATTGTCACCTAATAGTTAATGAGACATAAAAGCTATAAAAGACATTTTGTTGTAGGTAGCAGCAGTGATCCATTTCTTTGTCTTGATTTTAATGAAGCAGATACATAACCTGACTAAATAAATACACAGAATATTACGTGTGTAGTAAATCATAAATAAAATATCTAGCTTAATTATTATAAACAATTATTCTTTTTGGTTTCTGTGGAACTAATGACTTGGTAAAAAAAAAGGTACCCAATGATTCTACATTTTATAATAATAAATAAAAGGATACAGAGCAAACAAAGCTAAATCTAAAATGACGTTTTATAAAAAAAAAAAAAGACATTTGTTTATTTATTTTACACCTAAAGAATGAACCCAGTTGTGTGCTCTGGGTTGGTGTCACCAACAAAACATCTAAAAATAAATAAATACACATTTTTGGAATAAATACGGTCTATAAAAGGGCATCTATTGTAAGATAAGCACATTTCTGAAAAAAAAAAAAAAAAAATATCATTTAAATAACCAATGTTAATATCCAGTAAATAACAATTTTTTTAACGATTCTGGTTGTGGTAATTTAACGATAATAGTCCAGTGAAGCGCATTTGATCTTCCCAGTAAAATAACCTCCGAACAGCTCCCTCTGCTGGCCAGAGTAGTAATAACATGATAGCAGGAGTAACCCAGAAAGCTCTGCGGTTCTTCCCTTTATCGCTGGAGTTTGTTCATTTTGTGGTCGATTTTAAATGTCCACTGAAATCTGATTCCTCTGATCACTCAAGTCAAATATTTAAAAAACCACATCAATATTTACATGAACATTTATACTTTTTATATATAAAATACAAGACAAGAAATCAAGAGCATCGTTTCAGGTCCATATAAACACAAGTTTATTTCTCCTCCAGTAGAAACTCCTGAAGGGAATCAAACACTTTATTTTCTATACATGTCGTATTGTTATTATTTTTATTATTATTATTATTATTGTTGTTGTTGCGCCTTAACTACTGGGTTTGGACTCGTTTGTTTTCAGCACCATGAAAATTCACAAACCGCTTTATACTGTAGTAGGATCTCAAATCTGCCTAGTAACAGCACTCAATTGGCTAATGACCGGTCGTTGTGGTGTTTCTACGTTGCTGATTGGCTGATGTGAAACGCTAAGGGATCTTTATTGGTTTAGGATGAAGATGATCATGAATGAATGAAATGAAAAAACATTTATTATTATTATTATTATTATTATTATTATTATTATTATTATTATTATTATAAACCTCTGTTGTTTCACATGTATAAATAAGAAAGTGTATTTGTTTATTTTTGATGGTAATGTGGTCCTCTCTGCGACGCCGTTCATCTAACAGAGAAAACACTCCAGTTTTCAACACTTCAAATCTTATAATTAAAGTTAAAACTCATTCAGTTGAAGTTTACACTCATAAGTTGTAAATGTTTAATGGCAGATTTTAGTTTTTTGTTTGTTTGTTTTTTGTTGTACAGAACAAGTTCACTAAACCAGCTACTGGTTTAACTGGTTAAGACAAAACATCTAAGCTGGTTTGCCTGAATAAGCATAACAATACAGCTAATCCAATGTTATAAGTGTTACAAAGTACTAATATCTATAAACTTATGTGAAATTATATACAAATCTTTAGTAATGATATAAAATCATAACAATGTAGGGCCAGATTTGGTCCTTCAAGTCAAATTCAGGACGTTCGGTTGCATCTTTGAAGCTGTAAAACCAGAATGAATTCCCAAATTACAGGTAAAGTGACGTTAGCTTAACTGCTAAATGAACTAGATGGCAAACTATTCCTTTGGAAACTACCTTAAATCTCATCTTGATCCAGCCCTCAGGACTCAAGGAGGACGAGAGCACAAGAATCCAAAATCTCTTCTGTACTATCACCCATGTGGTAAAATAAACCCCCATCCTGACGAACATTTCTTTAAAATAAACACACTTCATTCCACTGAGCTACTAAACATGTACACAAACTTGGCTAATGATAAACAAAACCTAGCAGTCACTCATTAGTAATAATATTTTTTATTTCACAACAATTCTTTAAATGGCTTTCATTAATAAATTAGCATGTTCATTAATACCTACAAATAAACAATATATAATGTTCTATAATGTAGCCCCACCCATCCAAGAAACTGTGGGTAGAGCTGCCCAGTTAGCATGATACTAAATGCTTTACGCTACCGTTATGCCGTTTACTGTGATAATCGTTAGCAAGAGTTTTAAACAATCACACTTCATTACAGTTTCACATTTAAACCATGAAAAACGTCTCCTTCTCAAACGCTGTTTGTACTGTAGATGACTGAATGAATTTACAGAGGGAATGAATAGGGGGTGAATATACTGGTGTTGAGTTTGATATACAGAAGGGGCTAAAAATGGATGGATGGATGAAAAAATTGATAAACTGATGGATCTTTGGATGGATAAATGGATGAATGGTTGGATGGATGGATTGGTGGATGAATGGATGGATGAATAGATGAATGGATAAATAAATAGATGGATGAATGGATGATGGATGGATGGATGGATGAATGGATGGATGGATGGATGGATGGATAAATAGATGGATGGATGAATGGATGGATAAATAAATAGATGGATGAATGGATGATGGATGGATGGATAAATAGATGGATGGATAAATAGATGGATGGATGGATAAATAGATGGATGGATGGATGGATGGATGGATAAATAGATGGATGAATGGATGATGGATGGATGGATGGATGAATGGATGGATAAATAGATGGATGGATGGATAAATAGATGGATGGATGGATAAATAGATGGATGAATGGATGATGGATGGATAGATGGATGGATAAATAGATGGATGGATGGATAAATAGATGGATGGATGGATGAATGGATGGATGGATGGATAAATAGATGGATGGATGGATGAATGGATGGATGGATGGATAAATAGATGGATGATGGATGGATGGATGGATGAATGGACTGACGTAGATGGAGGTGGATGAATTTGTGAACTTGTGAATATAGTAATGAATGGATGAATAGGTAGATGACTAGATGATGGATGTAGATGGATAAATGGGTGAATGGATGGATGAGGGGATGAACAGATGAATAAATGGCTGGAGGAAGGGGTGAAAATATGAATAGATGGATGAATGAATGGATGGATAAGGGGATGAATAAATCGTTATGTAGATGGATGAATGGATGAATTAATGATCAAAGAAAATTGAATATTGAACAGATTAATGAATGAATGAATGAATAGATGAATGAGTGGCTGGAGGAGGAGGATAAACATTAAACAGATGAATTAATGGATGAATGAATGGTTATGTAGGTGAATAAATGGATGGATGAATGAACAGATGAATGAATGGATGGTTGGTTATGTAGATGAATGAATGAATGAATGAATGGATGGGTAAAAGAAAGAAGAAGAACTAAACATTAGTTCTGTAGTTCTGACTTCAGCGTCTTTATTTCCGTGATGGGCGGCTGGAGGTGCAGAAGAAGCTCTTTAGCAAACAGGGGCACCACCTACACACACACACACACACACACACACACACACACACACAGTGTGAATGGATGAATGGATAAGAGAAGACACCTGACCATGAGCTGGTTGGACATCATATTCCAAAACCATAAGCATTAAAATGGAGTATGCCACAGTACATCTGAGTGATGCTGGTGAACACGTGCTTCCTTCACGGCCACGACTGACCGGCTTATAACGCCGATTTACAAACTGGTTCCATCAGCATGACCCTGAGACCAGTGCACTTCAACAGTCTCTCTAATCACCTGATCCATTGGAGCACTAGAGTGTACAGCACCCCTGGAGCTGTGAGGGCCTTAACAGAGCCCGGATCTGAACCCACAACCTTTCGATTAATAGCCCAGAGCTCTACTCACCTGCGCTGTGATGAGTTTTTTGTTCTTGGGTTGATTCGGATCAGGAAATTCTTCTCCGAAACACAGATCGATGACGTAGCGTGGCCCCGGGCCCCCAGCGTGAAGGTGCTGATGTATATCTACACAACACACACACACACACACTCTGCATCAGTGGCACACAAAACCTGGTGCAGCACAATAAACTCTGTACGGTCTTGTCCCGCCGGGTGGGAAAGGATGGGAGAAAATAGTGGGCGAGGTGTTCAAGGCTCTGTAAGGACCCTGAGGAACTGGCTATGACTAAACTGGGAGAAAAAGGGAGTCAGTCTGGTGACAGGTACAGGAAGATTTTTGGAACGTATCCGAACAGAGATGCTGCCGTCTTATGTAATGAATGAATTAATAATATAAAAATGATTGATTGTTGTGCACGGCTCAACAGCGACACCTGGTGGAGCCCCAGCGGTCCCTAATGTATAGACGCGTCGGCTCGCAAATATCGCAGCATTTGAGTTGTCCAGTGTTAATCCAGTTCCTCTAGAAATCTCACAAAAACCCCAAACCCCTGGTTTGGACCCCCCAACCTATAGGGACAGAGGAAACATACGAGGGAATACGAGTGGTCCTCACCTCTCAGGAAGAGGCCGATGTCCAGCAGTTTGCAGGTCTTCTCTCTCTCCAGTTTGTTGGGTTGCTGAGCGTGTTGGGCGAGCGGTCCGTCCCAGTATACCCGGCCCTGACAGAAGCGCTTGATGAACACCCCGTCGGGGGCCACCCACACCAGCACACCTTTCTCCAGGTGGGGCAGGAGGCGGCTCATGGCCTCCGCGATGCTGGACGTGATGGACAGGGCGTCCGGGTGAGGGAAGAACAGCGTATAAGCCTCGCACGGCCCGTAGATCCGCTCGCTGCCCACCGGGGTGGAACCCTGCAGGATGAAGCAGCCCTCGGGGGACGAACTGATCACCTCCTGGACCAGATGGCCCTGGTAGAACAAGCGCACGTGGAGTCGGAAATCTGGAGACGGTGGACAAAAATGGTGGGTTTTTATTGGCTGAGAGCAACAGAGACAAGCATGTCAAATTTCCCCCCAATGTTCCTCCCAATTTAGTCGTATCCGATTCCCCGATTGCATTTCGTTTCCTCTCTACTGCTGCGGACCTCCACTTCTGACCGAGGAGGGTCGTGACTAACACACGCCCCCCATGACACATGTGCAGTATGAATCTCTTCTTTTCCTCTGTTCATACGGAGATCCGTATCGCGCACAGAGAGTCACGCACTGATCTCCATTATCCCCCGTCTCTGTGCAGCACCTCGATCGGCCAGCAGAGGGCGTAACTGCAGCACTTATGAGGAGTCGCTCCAACACTCCCACCCGAGTCCGCTGTTTGAGAATTTGAGACGTAGCTCATTCTCATTGCTGCCTAAACGTAAATAGTAAAATGAATTTACCTGAAATTTGGCACCTCGATGGCAGCAGTTTTACAGAAATATGAGCCGGTCTGTCCAAACTGCTGTACTGATTCAGCCTGCTAACGTCCAGTCTCGCTACACACACACACACACACACACACACACATTTACGTTACATTTACAGTCTAAGATAATACACTACACGACAATAAGCTTTGCAGCAACAGTTTAGGGAAGACCCTTTTCTGGTCTCCGGCCCTGTGCACAAAGCAAGATCCATAAAAACACAACTTAATGACTTTGGTCTGAAGGAATTTCAGTGGTCTGTACTGACCTCTGACCCCAACCCAAACTTCATATCTATGTGTGTGTGTGTGTGTGTGTGTTACTGACCGTCTGGTACCCCACTGTTATTTGTTTCACCGTGAACTGCATCCTAAAATAAAGAAACATCACAGAATTAGAGATCAGTCAATGTTTCATACCCGAACACTGAAACACATCATTCAATTCTGTACAGAAAAATTATAATAATAAATATAATAGAAATAAATAAATTATTATTATTATTTTAAAAATATGATAATAAAAATAAACAAGAAAATAATAATTACTATTTTAAAATATGATAATAGAAATAAATACATAAATAATTATTACTGTTTTTAAAATATGATAGTATAAATAAATAAATAAATAATTTTATTTTAAAATATGATAATAGAAATAAATAAGTAATTAAATAATAATAATTGTAATGATGACGATAAATATAATAATAAAATAATAATCTCAAAATCAGAAAAATGCTAAGAATAATAATGATGATAATAATAACAAATATGGTAATAAATATTAACAAAACAATAATATAAATAAATAATAAGAATGTTGATAATAATAATAATAATAATAATAATAATAATAATAATAATAGTAGTAGTAGTAGTAGTAGTAGTAGTAGTAATAGTAGTAGTAGTAGTAGTAGTAGTAGTAGTAGTAGTAATAGTAATAGTAGTAGTAGTAGTAATAGTAGTAGTAGTAGTAGTAGTAGTAGTAATAGTAGTAGTAGTAGTAGTAATAGTAGTAGTAGTAGTAGTAGTAGTAGTAATAGTAGTAGTAGTAATAGTAGTAGTAGTAGTAGTAGTAGTAGTAGTAATAGTAGTAGTAGTAGTAGTAGTAATAGTAGTAGTAGTAGTAGTAATAGTAGTAATAGTAGTAGTAGTAGTAGTAGTAATAGTAGTAGTAGTAGTAGTAATAGTAGTAATAGTAGTAGTGGTAGTAGTAGTAGTAGCGGGTGTTTGTGTGACACAGCGCTCTATTACACCTGCCCAGGGCGGCACGGTGGCTAAGTGGGTAGCGCTGTCGCCTCACAGCAAGAAGGTCCTGGGTTCGATCCCCAGGTGGGGCGGTCCGGGTCCTTTCTGTGTGGAGTTTGCATGTTCTCCCCGTGTCCGCGTGGGTTTCCTCCAGGTGCTCCGGTTTCCTCCCACAGTCCAAAGACGTGCAAGTGAGGTGAATTGGTGATACAAAAAATGGCTTGGCTTTGTCCATGGCTGTGTTTGATATAAACGTGTGAACTGATGAATCTTGTGTAATGAATAACTACCGTTCCTGTCATTAATGTAACCAAAGTGTAAAACATCACGTTAAAATCCTAATAAACAAACAAACACCTGCCCACCACTGCTGGGATCTGGGTTTGAATCTCAGTGGTGCTATCGACCAGTCAGATGTCAACACAGACATTTAGTAAAAAATAATATTAATACACTATATAACAAAAGTATTTGGACACCCTGTTATTAGCTGAGTCAGCATGTATTAGACACACCCTGTGCTGTGCTTATAATTGTAATAAACTGGTTGGTTGGGTAATTAACAGAAAAACTACTGAGGGTGATATATGTGTTACAGATCTTTGTTCCTAAATAAAATACAATATAAAAGTAACTCAGGTTTCATTTTGTGTAATTCACCTGTTTAATGATCCAGAGTGAGAAGTTTATAAAAAGGAGCTTTTCAGTGTGTGTGTGTGTGTGTGTGTGTGTGTGTGTCTGATCTTTGTTGTGTGTATTTCAGTGTTTGTCCAGCAGGTGGCGGTAAAGTTTTTTCTTACAGTTTCGATTTCACTTTCCATTTAAATGTGCAGGGGATTTCCAACATCAACCACACACACACACACACACACACACAATACACTCACACCCTGCATTGTGTGTTTTACCTGAACAACAGTACACACTCTGCTCTTCTCTGCACTCACAACTGATTCTGTAACAGAAACAAACACGAGAAACCAGTTTTACTCAAACCAACCAGAAATGTACAAAATAACACATAAAAATTATTCTACAATCAAAAAGTAAGAGACAGAAGCTAGAAACCGAAATAATTACATTAATAAGTAAGGAAAGAGTAAAAAAAATAATGAATTAGTTACAAATAAAGAAAAGAAACAAACAGAAAAACAAAAAGAAACTGAGAAAGAAACAAAAATTAAATGAGGAAAAGAAGGAGGATTTACTGGTTATGATTCAGAACATAAATAAATATTTAACAGAGGAGGAATTATAACAATAAAAGTAAAATAAAAATTAAAGTTACTAAATAAAGAAAATAAAGGTGGTGCTGATTCAGTTCTTTATTTATATTTATTGTTTCATTTCCTCAATTATTGTTTCATTTTTAATAAATGATTTATACATTATTATTAATACAGAAAGTGGAATGAAGTGAGCGTGTAACAGCAGGTTAAAAACACAAACACTTTTTTAAATGTGAGTGTGTGTGTGTGTGTGTGTGTGTGTGTGTGTGTGAGTGTGGTTACCACTCTGTATGTGTGTGAGTGTGTGTGTGTGTGTGTGAGTGAGTGTGTGTGTGGTTACCACTCTGTGTGTGTGAGTGTGTGTGTGTGTGTGTGTGTGGTTACCACTCTGTATGTGTGTGTGAGTGTGTGTATGTGTGTGTGTGGTTACTACTCTGTGTGTGAGTGTGTGTGTGTGTGTGTGGTATGTGTGTGTGTGTGTGTTTACCGCCCTGTGTGTATCCTCCACTATCCTGTAGACCTTGTACGGAGTGTGTGTGTGTGTGTGTATGTGTATGTGTGTTTGGTGTGTGTGTGTGTGTGTGTGTGGTATGTGTGTGTGTGTGTTTGGTGTGTGTGTGTGTGTGTTTACCGCTCTGTGTGTGTGTATCCTCCACTATCCTGTAGACCTTGTACGGTGTGTGTGTGTGTGTGTATGTGGTGTGTGTGTTTGGTGTGTGTGTGTGTGTATGTGGTGTGTGTGTGTGTGTGTGTGTTTACCGCTCTGTGTGTGTGTATCCTCCACTATCCTGTAGACCTTGTACGGTGTGTGTGTGTGTGTGTGTGTATGTGGTGTGTGTGTGTTTGGTGTGTGTGTTTGGTGTGTGTGTGTGGTATGTGTGTTTGGTGTGTGTGTGTGTGTGTGTGTTTACCGCTCTGTGTGTGTGTATCCTCCACTATCCTGTAGACCTTGTACGGTGTGTGTGTGTGTGTGTGTGTGTGTATGTGGTGTGTGTGTGTTTGGTGTGTGTGTGTGTGTGTGTATGTGGTGTGTGTGTGTGGTATGTGTGTTTGGTGTGTGTGTGTGTGTTTACCGCTCTGTGTGTGTGTATCCTCCACTATCCTGTAGACCTTGTACGGTTCTGAAATGTCCAGTTGGCTTCGTTCTGGAACCTCCTGAAATTCGGAGCTCTTGTTGAGGGCGCAGCGGAGACGAGTTTTCCACGCTGACGGGTCGGCCTTGTCTCGGCCCTCGCGGTACTTTCCTTTATACACGGCCCAGGCCTGCACACACCACAGCGGTATGGAATGGAATGTTAGATATATTGGTGAGGCGCTCGAGTGACACAGTGGTAATTTACTCCAAATCCAGGTTTGAATCTTCAGCAGTGCTACCAACCAGCCGGGCATCTACACAGACATGACTGACTGTGTCTGCGGGCGAGGTGGCTGAAGCCCTGGGATCGACTGGCACCCTGTCCAGGATATTCCTGCCTCGTGTCCAGTGTTTTGCAGTAAAACCGGACCCCTCTTGACCCTGTTTATTGTTTATTGTGGGCTGGAGGGACGGAGATGATCGCTGATGGTTCTCTGTGTAGCTGCTGCTGTTCCTGCTGCTGTCAGGTCGTCCGGCTGGTTTCTGTCTGAGAGCAGCTCGTGAGATCTGGTGTTTGTGGTTCTGTGAGGGTTCCACTTACGGATGATGGGAACGGTTGTACTGACGGTGATGTTGAAGGTGTCGCTGTGACTATGGGGCTTTTTGGTCTCACTAAATGAGCACAAATTCCCACAGACACATTCCCTCCAAAGTCGGGGAGCAGAATCGATGCTGCTGGTTTTGGAACAGGATGTAACAACAAGCTCATAGTCGAGTGTCCCGATACTTTTGATCATGTGTCGTATATACAGTGAGGCCAAAAAGTATTTAGTCAGCCACTGATTGTGCAGGTTCTCCTACTTAGAAAGATGAGAGAGGTCTGTAATTTTCATCATAGCTACACTTCAACTATGAGAGACAAAATGAGAAAAAAAATCCAGGAAATCACATTGTAGGATTTTTAAAGAATTTATTTGTAAATTATGGTGGAAAATAAGTATTTGGTCAATAACAAACAAGCAAGATTTCTGGCTCTCACAGACCTGTAACTTCTTCTTTAAGAAGCTCTTCTGTCCTCCACTCGTTACCTGTATTAATGGCACCTGTTTGACCTCGTTATCTGTATAAAAGACACCTGTCCACAGCCTCAAACAGTCAGACTCCAAACTCAACCATGGCCAAGACCAAAGAGCTGTCGAAGGACACCAGGAAGAAAATTGTAGACCTGCACCAGGCTGGGAAGAGTGAATCTACAATAGGCAAGCAGGTCGGTGTGAATAAATCAACTGTGGGAGCAATTGTAAGAAAATGGAAGACATACAAGACCATTGATAATCTCCCTCGATCCCGTGGGGTCAAAATGATCATGAGAACGGTGAGCAGAAATCCCAGAACTACACGGAGGGACCTGATGAATGACCTGCAGAGAGCTGGGACCAAAGTAACAAAGGCTACCATCAGTAAACACACTACGCCGAGAGGGACTCAAATCCTGCAGTGCCAGGCGTGTCCCCCTGCTTAAGCCAGTACATGTCCAGGCCCGTCTGAAGTTTGCCAGAGAGCATATGGATGATCCAGAAGAGGATTGGGAGAATATCATGTGGTCAGATGAAACCAAAATGGAACTTTTTGGTAAAAACTCAACTCGTCGTGTTTGGAGGAAGAAGAAGAACCCAAGAACACCATACCTACTGTGAAGCATGGGGGTGGAAACATCATGCTTTGGGGCTGTTTTTCTGCAAAGGGGACAGGACGACTGATCCGTGTTAAGGGAAGAATGAACGGGGCCATGTATCGTGAGATTTTAAGCCAAAACCTCCTTCCATCAGTGAGAGCATTGAAGATGGAACGTGGCTGGGTCTTCCAGCATGACAATGATCCCAAACACACCGCTCGGGCAACGAAGGAGTGGCTCCGTAAAAAGCATTTCAAGGTCCTGGAGTGGCCTAGCCAGTCTCCAGACCTCAACCCCATAGAAAATTTGTGGAGTCCGTGTTGCCCAGCGACAGCCCCAAAACATCACTGCTCTAGAGGAGATCTGCATGGAGGAATGGGCCAAAATAGCAGCTACAGTGTGTGCAGACCTGGTGAAGACTTACAGGAAACGTTTCACCTCTGTCATTGCCAACAAAGGTTATGTTACAAAGTATTGAGTTGAACTTTTGTTATTGACCAAATACTTATTTTCCACCATAATTTATAAATAAATTCTTTAAAAATCCTACAATGTGATTTCCTGGATTTTTGTTTCTCATTTTGTCTCTCATAGTTGAAGTGTAGCTATGATGAAAATTACAGACCTCTCTCATCTTTCTAAGTAGGAGAACCTGCACAATCAGTGGCTGACTAAATACTTTTTGGCCCCACTGTATGCCATTCATTTCATTTTAATCAACCGCTCCATGCTGGTCAGGGATGCAGAGGGTGAAGTTCCAGAGACGCTCTGGAGCTTTTTGTTCCTGAGAACTTTAGGAAGCTCCTGATTGACACTCACCCACCACCACGTCTTGTAGAATCAAACCAGGAGTGACTCGAACCAGAACGTTAGTTGGGGGGGGGGCTTCTCACAAGACTTTGAAGTGTGTCTGTGTGGGAATTTGTGCCCATTCAGTAGTACAAAAGATGGCAGCATTGTATGGCTGGGTGCTGACTGATCAGTCTGTGTTCCGGTTCATCCCAGAGCTGAGCTCAGGGCTCTGGGCAGGACACTGGAGCTTCTTAGATTGAACTGTAGGGCAGTTGTAGCCTAGTGGTTAAGATTCTGGACTAGTAATCACAACGTTGCCGGTTCAAGTGCCCCACCACTACCAGGTTGCCACTGTTGGGCCCTTGAGCAAGGCCCTTAACCCTCAATTGTTTAGACTGTATACTGTCACAACTGGTTTAAATGGTCTGCTAAGTAATGTAAACAAAACACTCACTCTCTTAACCGCTTATCCAATTAGGGTTGTGGGGGGTGCTGGAGCCTATCCCAGCTTTTCAATGGGCGCAAGGCACACAGTAACACCCTGAACTGGGCACCAGTCCATCGCAGTGCACACACACACACACACACATTCACCTACAGGGCAATTCATTGTCTCCAATGAACCTGGCTGCATGTTTTTGTACTATCCGAGGAAACCGGAGCTCCCGGAGGAAACCCACACAGACACGGGGAGAACATGCAAACTCCACACAGAAAGGACCCGGACCGTTCCACCTGGGGATCGAACCCAGGACCTTCTTGCTGTGAGGTGACAGTGCTACCCACCGAGCCACCGTGCTAAATGAAACACATGAATGTAATCATTAGAAGAGTGTGTATTAATAATGAGAGTTAATTCGGTCGATTCATTAGAATTATAATCAAATAAAGATGAGTTATTAGTATGACGGGTGTTTTCGGACCTTGAAGAGCGCGGCGTCCTCGCTCTGCCGGTAGTCCTGCTTGGCGGCGTGTTTCCAGGGGATTTTGAATAAGGTTTTCTCCTGGTTCTCCCAGCTGAGACCGGCGTACCTCCCACTGTCGATCTGAGCTATCAACCACTCCCGCAGTCGCATGGGGTTCTCCGTCCTCTCCATGGCATTCCTGCTGCAACACACCAACACATCGACCGTCACGGCAATGCCAAGAACCCACATCAGCACCGACAACCAACACCAGAACCCATCCATCTTACCCAACGTCCTGAGCTCCGAGTGTCCCAAAACTTCTGAAAACGACCGGAGAATTAACAACAGTCGATAATTGTGGAGACTCACAGATTAGTGCCTTCGGGCCGGAGCGTCCTCACATGTGCACTCAGGAGTGTAGAGCGCGCTCTCAAAATGAAAGAGAAAGCAAGACAGGAAATACTTTTGCTTTCCTAACACACTCACACACACATACTCACACACACACACACACACACACACACTCACACACACACACAGCAAGCTTTGCCAAAATATCTGGACACCGAATCGTTGTTGTCTGGCTGCCGTACCCAACCCTCCAACCTTCTTCTCCAGGGTCCAGGTCACGACTCGGTGTCATTCCACACCCGCTCACTTCATCGTGGAGCCACATCGTGCTGAAATAGGAAACGAGAAGCTTCTCACAGGACTTTGGAGTACATCTGTGGGAATTTGTGCCCAGGATGTTGAGGTTCCGGTTCATCCCAGAGCTGATAAGGTCAGGGGTCTGTGCAGGATGCTGGAGTTTCATTTGTGCTAAACAGGACAGGACCTTCCCTAAACTGCTGCTGCACAGTTGATTTATTACACCTGTTATTAACTGGTGTGGCTGAAACATATGAACCTGTGTAAGCTTCGAGGCAACAGTTTGGGGAAGGCCAACAGCTGTGTGCTTTATACACATCACAGATCCAATAAGCTCCTGGTGAGCAGTTTGTGTCCTAACCTTGTTTGCAGTTCTAACAGCGTCCACATTCACTCAACTGAAAAGGCTGCAGGAGTGTGTCTGTGGGAACTTGTGCCTTATTAGTCAAAAGAGGATCGATGTTCCTCCACATCAAACTCATGTACGTATAGACCACGTTTTCTGCACACAAAAAAATAAAGGACCTTCCCCAAACTGTTGGCAGAACGTTGAAAGCACTTAATTGATTGTGTACACCTGTTAGCATTGATGTGGTTAAGGAGCCAGAATGTGGTGTCCACATACTTTAGGGATGGTTTGGGACAGAACCTGTGGTTTGAACAGAGTCTGTGGCGCAGGTTGTGGCTACCTGGTGAATTACAGCACCGGAACATTTACACACCATGGCATGATGGGACGCCGGTCGTTCAGTAAGAGAGCCAGACATGTTTTCTTTTGTGAGCAGTAAATGCAGTAAATACATCATATCGAATATCAGCTCTGCCATCCGGCTGGGCTGGGTGGCTACATAAACAACGATTGGCTGATTGCTGGCATCTGCACAGAGTAGAGGAATAATGTAATCAGGGTGTGGCTCTCCGCGCACAAGGCTGATCTGCATATGAACTCGCCTCATGCAGGTCAAAGGATGCAGTCGGGTACTGCACACTTGTCGGAGGGGGCGTGTGTCAATTCACTCTCCTCAATCAGGGGTGGGGGTCAGCACCAGTAGAGAGGAAGCATACTGTAGTCGGGTAAAAATTGGATGCGCTAAAAATCGGGAGAAAATGCATAAAATATAAGGTTTTATATTTTTAAAAAATTTAACAAAGATAGAAATATAAGATTTTATATTTAAATGTAAACGAAAATGTGCAAAAGTATTTGCCCCCTCATAATTTATTTTGTTTGTTTATTTGTGGAAATACATGTACTGTATGGAAATACTGTACATGTTATGTGGGACAAAAATGTTTTAGTTTTTTTTTTGTCCTGTGTAAAAAAAGTAAGTGCACCTTTAAATAATCTCTGTGGAAACACGAGGGCTTGATTTACATTTTTAAAAAAAATAAACACACTGGAAACTCCCGAACCTTTCAGAATAACAAAAAACCGAAAGTGGAAAGAGTCACGGTCATGGGGACAGTGGGAGCCTAGTGGGTGAAGCTTTGGGCTGTCAACTGAAAGGTTGAGAGTTTGAATCCCAGCTCTGCCATTAAGCCACTGTTGGACCCTTGAGTCTCTCGGCTCCAAAGGACACTGTGCTGTGACCCCAGCTTCCAAAAAAGAAAGAATTTCATTGTACTGTACACATGTATCTGTATACAGTGCCTTGCAAAAGTATTCAGCCCCCTTGAACTTTTCAACCTTTTGCCACATTTCAGGCTTCAAACATAACGATATGAAATTTTAATTTTTTGTGACGAATCAACAACAAGTGGGACACAATCGTGAAGTGGAACGAAATTTATTGGATATTTTAAACTTTTTTTAGAAATAAAAAACTGAAAAGTGGGGCGTGCAATATTATTCAGCCCCCTTGCGTTAATACTTTGTAGCGCCACCTTTTGCTGCGATTACAGCTGCAAGTCGCTTGGGGTATGTCTCTATCAGTTTTGCACATCGAGAGACAGAAATTTTTGCCCATTCTTCCTTGCAAAACAGCTCGAGCTCAGTGAGGTTGGATGGAGAGCGTTTGTGAACAGCAGTTTTCAGCTCTTTCCACAGATTCTCGATGGGATTCAGGTCTGGACTTTGACTTGGCCAATCTAACACCTGGATACGTTTATTTGTGAACCATTCCATTGTAGATTTTGCTTTATGTTTTGGATCATTGTCTTGTTGGAAGATAAATCTCCGTCCCAGTCTCAGGTCTTTTGCAGACTGCAACAGGTTTTCTTCCAGAATGGTCCTGTATTTGGCTCCATCCATCTTCCCATCAATTTTAACCATCTTCCCTGTCCCTGCTGAAGAAAAGCAGGCCCAAACCATGATGCTGCCACCACCATGTTTGACAGTGGGGATGGTGTGTTCAGGGTGATGAGCTGTGTTGCTTTTACGCCAAACATAACGTTTTGCATTGTGGCCAAAAAGTTCGATTTTGGTTTCATCTGACCAGATCACCTTCTTCCACATGCTTGGTGTGTCTCCCAGGTGACTTTTTATGGATATCTTTGAGAAATGGCTTTCTTCTTGCCACTCTTCCATAAAGGCCAGATTTGTGCAGTGTACGACTGATTGTGTCCTATGGACAGAGTCTCCCACCTCAGCTGTAGATCTCTGCAGTTCATTCAGAGTGATCATGGGCCTCTTGGCTGCATCTCTGATCAGTCTTCTCCTTGTTTGAGCTGAAAGTTTAGAGGGACGGCCGGGTCTTGGTAGATTTGCAGTGGTCTGATACTCCCTTCATTTCAATATGATCGCTTGCACAGTGCTCCTTGAGATGTTTAAAGCTTGGGAAATCTTTTTGTATCCAAATCCGGCTTTAAACTTCTCCACAACAGTATCTCGGACCTGCCTGGTGTGTTCCTTGGTCTTCATGATGCTCTCTGCGCTTTAAACAGAACTCTGAGACTGTCACAGAGCAGGTGCATTTATACGGAGACTTGATTACACACAGGTGGATTCTATTTATCACCATCAGTCATTTAGGTCAACATTGGATCATTCAGAGATCCTCACTGAACTTCTGGAGTGAGTTTGCTGCACTGAAAGTAAAGGGGCTGAATAATATTGCACGCCCCACTTTTTAGTTTTTTATTTCTAAAAAAAGTTTAAAATATCCAATAAATTTCGTTCTACTTCACGATTGTGTCCCACTTGTTGTTGATTCTTCACAAAAAATTAAAATTTCATATCGTTATGTTTGAAGCCTGAAATGTGGCAAAAGGTTGAAAAGTTCAAGGGGGCTGAATACTTTTGCAAGGCACTGTATATGACAAATAAAGGCGTTTTATTTTATTCTATTATATCAGGTGTAAATCTAACGCGGTAAACCATAATAACTCCCGGCAATTTAAGACGATTGATGAGTCCATCGGTTTTGCTCTCTACCACAAAATCCTTAAGGACAAAATCCGCTCATCAGCCTGAGATTAAGAGTTAAGTGGTTGCACTACACAACAAAATGATTCATGGCACAAGAGCAAGTCTGATGGTTTCAAAAAATCCCCAAAATATTGTGTCATGGGCGTCGTATAGTCAAAGTCCCGACCTCAATCATAATGAAATGATCTGAAGGAAACGTGGGTCCAGTTTCTGGAAGCTGATCTCTAGTTTTGGAGGCTTTTGCTGTGGAACGACCCGATAATAATTTTAGAAAACAGATTTTCACCAGGTTTGTGTTTAAGCGGCTCGTGGAGTCACATCTGAGGAAGCTTCTCAGAGCTTCAGACCAGAAACAGAACTGAAACTGAAGCCGTTTTTAGCTGAAGCTCTTCGTTTCTTTCCCTGCCGTAAACAGACGTTAATATTTAATCCAGACCTCGTGGTGGAGAGTTTCGGTTATGTTTTTATAATTTCCACTTCTATTACTGGACAGAAGTTCACGCAGAGAAACGAGGAACTGGTTTCATTAGCTCGACGCTTCTTATTAAACTTACTCATCAGGTTTTACTGAATGACTGGGACGTCCGACCGAAATGGTTTCAGTTTCTGTCAGACTGGTATCAGGATTAGTACCAGCTCAGGAGGCACTAACACGCCCAGAATTTGCACACAAGCATGAAGACCAATCAGAACAGAACGGAGTTCAGATAAAACAAAAGTAAATGATAAATAATATAATAAATAAAATAAATGGTTCCAGTCTGCTGAGTCACTGCAGGAGCGTTCGGAGTTCAGAGCAGGAATTCACTTCATAGATAAATAAATGAATATTTGATTAATCTGCAAGATAATGGCAAGCAACAACAACAAGTCTGTGTGTGTGTGTGTGTGTGTGTGTGTGTGTGTGTGTGTGTGTGGTAAGATGATGGATGGAATCACCACACCGCCTGAAATGAATAATTAAAAGAAACACACTGGCACTGAGAAACCTTCAAACTTAAAAACCTTCAGAAATGAACATAAAGATAGAAAACCTATCGACCCGCCCTGCTCCCCTCTACCTACCATGTTTGTAGTTTTTGTAGTACACCCCTCCTCTTCTCGCCCCTGCTATCTGCACAGGCATCTCTTCCGCCAATCAGGGTCCTTACACAGCCTATGAAGACCCCACCCACACATAGTCCGGCCCCCACCCTGCAGATACGGTGGCCAATTAGTAACTGCTGCAGGCACTGCCAATTATGCCCGCTAGAGGCAACACCAAGTTTCGAACCGAGGAGTTCAGAAACTCGGTGCTGGTGTGCTAGCGGAATATCCCGCTGCGCCACCTGGGTGCCTTCAGTAAGAGCATTTTAAGGGATCTAAGAGCTTCTAAGTTTGTAATGGACCTGCACAGATTTCTGAATTCAACCTCCACTCAACCCAGACCTGCCCAAGCTTGATGCTCTTGTGGCTGATGGCAAGTGAATCCCTGCAGTTACTTCCCAAATATAAAGAAAATCTTTTAAAAGAACTGGACGCGGGTACGACAGCACCTCGTTATTAATGCTCGTCTAGGTTGTAAATAAAATCCGATCGATGTAGCAGTAGAAAATGTCGTGCCTGACGTCACCCGGGTCTCTGTCTCCGGCGTCTTGTCTGACGGTACGTTTCCGTGTCTCATGCCGCCCCTCTTCCTTCATCCTGAATTGGATTTAGGTGATGGATCAGACGGGCGTGATGTAATCCGAGAGCGTCGGCTCCATCTGTCCTCCTTCTTCTGCTCCCTCGTTCCTCTCCCGCCGTTTAGTGGAGTAATTCACTTAATGTAAGAGGAGCAGGACAAGGTCAATCAATACCCATCAACTTCACAGATGTTATCATTACCACCACAACCAGGATCACCAGCATGAGTTACCAACAAAACCAACACTAGCAGCATCGCCAGTAACCATCACCTACATCATCACTGTACACGTCGTCAGGAACACTGCCCTTCAACATCACCACCATATGAAACATAACTGGAACCACCACTATCATTCCTATGCCCAGTATTAGTGCCATTACCAACATACCCAACATCAAAAACATCAATACTGCCCATTAGCATCCCCAGCATCACCTCACCACCATAACTCAACATCAGTAAGATCAGTCCTGTCCATCAGCATCATCAACATCACTAACACACCCAGAATCAACATGACTAGTGACTTTACCAACATACCCAACACTAGTATCATCACCAAACACAATCACCAACATCACCACTATACCCAACATCAGGAACATCAACACTGCCCATCAGCATCACCATCATTACACCATACCCAAAATCACCAACATTACCACCACACCCAGTATCGCCAGCGTGAGTTACCAACATCAACACTAGACATCACCAACATCATCACCACACCCAACATCAGTAACATCAATACTGCCCATCAGCATCAGCAACATCACCAACATCACCACCACACTCAACATCACCAACATCACCACCACACTCAACATCAGTGACATGAACACTGTTCATCAGCATCACCATCATACCCAGGATCACCAAACATCCATAACTTTACCAACATACCCAGCACATCACCACCACAGAAAACAATTCTGGTAACAACACTATCATTTCCATGCCCAGCATTAGTGCCATCACCAAAATACCCAACAGCACCAACAACAGCCACAATGTTCTGTTTGCCCCATTAAAAAACACAAAATGTTCTCTTTAGCTAAAAGCTCATTCATCCAGATAGTCAGTTGTACCATCAACAAAGAGCTCTGCCATGAATGAAAAGCTGCTGGAACATGGGTCCACAGCCAAGAGAGCTAAGAGTCAAACTAACCTTATTTATATGGTTTAATTAACCTTATTTATTTAAAGATGGAAGAGAATGAACACATCACACATTCTTCTTGGGGGGGGGGGCTACTTTTGTCCCTGTGCTGTTCATCTTGTTATAAGTGCAGCGTCATGAGAGGAAGAATAAAACGTCTCTCTGTGGAAGAACATTTGTGGTTGAATGGTTAACCGTGGGTAATCCTGACCTGCACTCTTCATCTTACTCCCACCAACCGGAACACAGAGGAACACCAGCGCACCATCATCCCACCAGCACCCCACCCATCCTCTCCATCTGTCCCTCTGCTTCTTTAAAACACTGTATGAAGGGAGGAGGGGTGTTAGGATGTCCTGCATTAGTTAAGATTAGTTATCTTCTTTTTTATAGAGCTGATGATACAAATAATGTAAGTCCAAAAGTATATGGACACCTTAAGCTTGTTCTAACCCTGTAGGACAGCACATTCTAAATCATTGAGGTGATGGAGGTGGAGATGAATTTGACCCTCTCACCATTTGGCCACATCCCAAAGGTCCTTATATAAACTGGGATCTGGTGACCCCATTGTAATGTTTATTTAACCAGTTTAAGGTGAATTGTTCTTTAAAGTGACCATTATAAGAAAGCACATGTTCAGCAACAACACTCTCGCCATAAGCTGTGACATTTACACCATGCTCGACTGGTATTATGTGCCAGGAAATCATTTCTCTCACTGTAGCCCCACCACCACCACCACCACCAGCAGCAGCAGGACCAGTTTATGGATTTATCCTGTTAATGCTGAATTCTGACCTGGCTAAATGCTTTCAGAGCACTTATAATATAATCTGAATTAGAAATGATGCCATTCCTGATGCAACCCTTCTATTTTAGAAGCTTGGGACCAGCACTGAGAGCGCACTGACAGGTACACCGCCCAATGGCAAGGCTGTTTCAGCCACTATTTCCCTCCAGACACGAGGGAGACGCCCGACTGGCCGATAGCACGACTGTAATATGAAAAAAAAGAAGAAGGGTAAATGACAGCGTGATAACAAAGTTCTGAGTGGGTAGCGCTGACCGGGCTCTGTGAATACTCAGTAATGCTGTTTGGTTCAGTCGACGCCCCCGTCTGTCTTTTGATCGTTTAGGGAAGTCGAGGTCTCAGAACGAAACTACAAAGTGGGAAACGGGAACGGAATCAAACAAAATCAGCTCTGATGAAGCAAACGCAAGAAAATAATGAAGGAAAGACGAGAGAGAATTTTCTTACTCACATAAATTATAAATCAGTGGAACCGCAAATTAAAAAATAAATAAAGTTTAAATATATATTAAAGAGAAAATTAATAATGATAATAAAAATAATAATAATAATAATGACAATGACAATAATGATAATAAAATATAATAAAATAATTATAACCATAATATTAATAATAATAATAACAACAATAATAATAAAACAATAAGATAATACAAATGATGGTAAAAATAATAAAATATCAATAATAACAATATAAACAATATATAATTACAAAATAAAAACAATAATAATAATAATACTAACAAGCTTGAAATAAGAAGAAAAAAAGAAAAAGAATTAATAATAATAATAATAATAACATTAATAAAATGAAATAAATAAATAATAATATAAAAAAATAATATATAATAATAATAATGACAATAACAATAATAAGAAAATGTAAGTAATTAATAATGTCACATAATAATAAAAATGATATTAGTAATAATAACAATAGATCAAAGCTGGAGCAAAGGAAGCGTTTAGTGATAGAGAGAGAGAGAGAGAGAGAGAGAGAGAGAGAGAGAGAGAGAGAGAGAGAGAGAGAGAGAGAATGTGTGAGTGAGAGAGAGGATAAGAGAGTGAGATAGAGTGAGAGAGGATGAGAGAGCGAGAGTGAGAGAGCTTTCCAAGGATGAAGTGATGATGTCATCTTTTTTCGGGAAGCGAATGAGAGTGTAGATGAGAGGAGGGGTGAGAAGGAGGGGACACAAGGAGGGGGCAGAGGAGATGAAGGGAGGAGAGCACGAGCGAGAGCGAGAGAGAGAGAGAGAGAGAGAGAGAAAGTATATTCTCCATCACTGCAGAATCTCAGCAGAAGGTACGAATCACACACTGGATACCAGAGGAACAGAGGAACAGAACCCGAGACCTACAGAGAGAGAGAGAGTAAGGTGTGGTTCAAGACGTGGACGAGATCTAGGAGAAACATCTGTGGACCTCAGGACCTGCAGAGGTAAGACATGTTTCATACAGCAGCAGCATCCAGCAGAACAATGTGTGTGTGTGTGTGTGTGTGTGTGTGTGTGTGTGTGTGTGTGTGTGTGTGTGTGGACACACCTTTGATGGGTGATGCTGTGGGGCGATGGTGCTGGTGCTGGTGCTGGAGGTTTGGTGGGTTAGTGACGTAGGCGTGGTGCCTCATAACGTGTCTATTGTAGACATGTTCTATATACTGTATATACATATGGACACAGATGTGTGTGTGTGTGTGTGTGTGTACAGTCATGTAAATGTGTGTGAGGAGATTTTAGCTGATCTGATTTTTCTTTATCATCGTGACTCATAATCACCGAGCGGCCTGAACTGAACTAAACACCTCAGAACACCGCCGTGGTGCTTCAGTACTGATCAGTGTTTTATATTCCGTTAACAATTAAATATTAGTGAAGGGTTAGAAAATATGGATACAATAATTTAAAAATAATAATAATAATAAAATAATGATAATAACAGCAGCAAAATACTACTAATAATAATAAAAGTAAAATAATAATAATTATAATAACAGCAATAATAATAATTATTATTATTATAATTATAATAACAGTAAAAATAATAATAATAACAGCAAAATTAATAATAATATTAATAACGATAAATATAATAATAATAAAAACAGTAATAATAATAATAACAGTAATAATAATAATAATAATAACAGCATTAATAATATGAATAATAAAAACAACAATGTGTAATTATAATTAATTTAATAACTGACCTATAATATTAATAATAAAAATCATAGCAACATAAATAATAACAATAATAATAGCAATAATATCATTAATAATAATCATGTTAATCATAATAATTATTATTTAAATTATTAGCAGTAGTATTAACATTATAAACACAGTAAGTAAAAAAATGTAAGCATGCACAATATTATTAGTGGTAGAGTAATGTCAATATTTATGACAGTATATAAACACTGCACTATACTGTAATACCGTAATTATATGGATGGTACTTATACGTGACTATAATATAGTTTGATAGTAACTCATAACATGACATGTTTATTACCTCCAACCAAGTGTAGATAACGGGCAACATCTGGTCACCTATAAATATAGAACATACACACACACAGCGCAATAACAGCAGTCAGTCCATTTTATTTCACATAAAAGGTTTGGAAATAAAAATAAAATGTCAGTCCTATCACGTGTGCACTGGACCCGGGCGAGCCCTGTGAATGCTGGGTAATTATCTGTCCCGTAATGTTGACCCCTCACAAACATCCCTGCCTGTGTCCGTACCGGCCGCCCGGTGATGACCTGCAGGTCGACCCCACCTCAGAGTCTCATCTGTTTGTCTGGCAGCGCTCGGCTCACAATGAGGAACATTTCTGAACGTCACCATGAGGACCCTGTACGTTTAAATTACACACACTGTGTGTGTGTGTGTGTGTGTGTGTGTGTGTGAGGTTAAAGGTCAGGAATGAATCTGTTTCTAGTCACTCTATGGGAAGTAAATGTCACAGTACAGAATGAAAGAATTCCCCTCATAGTTCAGAATAAAGAGACGATTATTTCCAACAAAGGGAAAAAATGAGGGAAAAATGCAGAGACGTGTGAAAAGCTTCGATGTTAACAGGAAGAAGCGCTTTGTAATATAGGAATAAATTATTAATGAATAATAAGAGGAACAAGAAAAAAGAAGAAGAATTTAATCAGCACGTTTATATTTATATAAGACATTTAGTCGACGTTTTCATCCAAACAGCTGAAAGCTAAGGGCCTTGCTTAGGGGCCCAACATTGGAAAGTTGGCAGCGACGGGGCTTGAAACAGCAACCTTCCGAGTCCAGAATCTTACGCAGTAGAAAGCATTTATTTATTTTATTTATTTACGTTAAGAAAATATGTTTTGCTGGCGGTTTTGGGATTTCATGGATTTTTGAGCCAATTTTTCAGTTTTTAGAAAATATTTATAATTTTTTTATGTTTTTATTATTGTATTTCAAGTTTTTATTTTTAAAAAGCTGAGCCAACAATACATACATACAGTATATATATATAACTTAAATTCCACTGTCTACAGTCAACCAAGTTTTACATCAGCATGAGCATCAAGGGTCTGATTTTGTGTAATATAGGAATAAATATATAATAATATATAATAATTAATAATAATAAAAATAATAAGAAGAATTAAATCAGCAAGTTTATGTTTATATAAGACATTTAGTCGATGTTGACGTTGAAACAGCAACCTTCTGATTACTAGTCCAGAATCTTAAGAAACAGAAAGCGTTGATTTATTTTATTTACGTCAAGAAAATTGTTTTGGTGGCGGTTTTGGGATTTCATGGTTTTTCAAGCTGATTTTTTAGAAAACATTTATACATATATATTACATACATATATATACAACTTAGATTCCACTGTCTACAGTCAAGCAAGATTTACATCAGTGTGAGCTTCAAGTCAAGCAATCAAGGGTCTGATTTTGGTGATTTTTATTTTATTTTGGATGGTAGGAGTTTAGTGGGTAGAGCTTTGGGCTATCAACTGAAGGTTCTTCCATGGAGCCACTGTTGGGCCCTTGAGCCAGGCCCTTAACCCTGTTTGCTCCAGGGGTGGCTGACCCTGTGCTCTGACCCCAGCTTCCAAACAAACTGGGATATGCGAAAAATGAATATCATTGTACTGGTGTGTAGATGTGTATTTCACAAATAAAGCCATTCCTCTTGATTGTACAGCAGCCTGAGACCACACTGAAATAAAGCCTGCTTGACTGTAGACAGTTTTACCCGCATCTCATCAGGTGTTCCTGGATTCCATCTGAGCGCCTATACAAGCTTTCTTCTCTTCATCGAGTATCGGTGAGGGTTTTCCCCCCAACCTTAACAAGAGACCACTGTTCCATGTACTCTGTATCAGGATCAGTCGAACTAACCCTAATTATATGGACACAGACAGATCAGCTGTAGATCTACAAGGATATGCCACAAAGTTAAACGGCAGTAAAAATTTGGCACAGTCTTTACGCTAGATACCCTTCCTGATGCAACTCTCCTCTTTCTATCTGGGCTTGGAACCTGCTCAGAGAGGGCACTGACAAGTGCACCTCAGTGGCCTGGCTGTTTCAACCATCCCACCCTTGGACGTTAGTCAATCATGTCCAAGCAGACGCATGCCTTGCCGACAGCACTGCTGATTCAAACCCTGGATCCCTAAATCTCAGCAGTGGTGGGCGAGCGTACTTTACTGCTGCTCCACCCGAGCGCCTCACATCAATCATCTAAACTGCCGTCTGTACGTTTCTGACCCTGCAGATTTCGGAAATCCCACAATAAACGTTCCTTACTGTGTAGCTGTACGTAAACTTCCGCCTTCAGTCAGAAAAATCTGGATTTTATTTTTGTTGTTGATGGAAATGAAAGCAGATGAATGAATTATAAATGTGAGATTAACGTTAGCGCTGTTGCTCTGGAACAGAACAGCACTAAGTGCTCTCGCTACAGGAGGATGTGGATGCGGCTCGAGCTCGTTAGTGCTAATTAGGCTAATGAGCGGGAATTAGAAGCATTTCTATTGGAAACATCCTCACACACTGCAGTGATCTCATTATACACACGACATCATGTTGTTCTACACCAGAATAATAGGACGATGGTGCAGTCAAAACCCCAAACTTAGAACGCCTTATTCGTCAGATATACGTCCACACGTGTTCAGTACAACGAAATTCCTTCTTCACGTATCCCAGCTCGTTTCAGCTTCACTCCTCCCTCACCGAGCTGCTCGTTTCCTTCTGTTGATTCTTGAGCTCCGTATACTTTCATCTTGAGATCTGCAGCTTGTCGTACCGCTCAGAGGCTTCGGCACTGACTAAACGACCGGAGAGGGAACTGGAGGTGACAGAGATAAAGATGCTGGAAGTCTCGTTAGGCGTGACGAATATGGACTGGATCGGGAAGGAGTTTATCAGAGAGACAGTAAAGACAGAGTTAGGGTGGAGAGACTGGGGACAGTCTGAGCGTGTGCAGAGGAGGGATGAGAGTTCTATAGGGAGAAGGTGCTGAGGATGGAGGAGGTCGAGAAGGACGTTCAGGACAGGGTGAGATGGAGACGAATGAGCAGCAGCAAGACAAAGATGATGATAGGTGTAGGATGAAGTCTTATTTACCCAGAAGACTTTGTCACTTTTTGTGAGTTTTGTTACTCTGATCCATCGATCTGTAGCATAGTGACGGATATAAACTAAACTTTATGGTCAAAAGTATTTGGACACCTGACCATGATTTTGTTTGACGTCCCATTCCAAAAACAAATGCTGTTTGAGTGTGTCTGTGTGGGAATTTGAGCCCGTTCAGTCAAAACAAAAAAGCATTTTTATGGCACTGATTGATCAGTCGGTGTTCCGGTTCATCCCAGAGCTGTTGAGTGGGGCTGAGATCAGGGCTCTGTGCAGGACACTGGAGAGTTTCTTCACATCTTTATAAAGCTCGCTCATGCTGAAACAGGAAGGGACCTTCCCTTTAGACCCCTTATAATTTACTTTTACTTATTAATTAGACAGGTGTATCTTTTATCAGCGCTTTATCCTGGTCAGAGTTGCAGCATTGTAGTTTCTTCTCAATCGCTGGACGCAGTGCAGTAACGCACCCCGAACAGAACGCCAATCCATCACGGCGCCTCCAAACAGCAAGACTCAGTAGAAGAGAATTAGCGCTGCAATCCCCGTCTACTCCCACCAGCTTTCCGATCAACACAAGGATCTGAGTGGCACTTCCAGCTCCAAACAACCGTGAACCTGTCAAGTCTTCAAGCCAGTGGAAAATTCCCAGTAATTCCAGCTCCGTTTCCCAACCCATCAATGTTTCTGCTTCCAACTATTAAACCCTAGAGATGATCTCCACTGAGCGAGTGTACAAGACGGCCAGAACAGAAAAAGAGCTCCAGAACCTCATTTTACTTTGGGCGTGATGATGAGGAGCCCACATGAGAACATTGAGGAAGACCAAGAATAAGCTGGATTGATGACATCACAACATGGATTGTGTTATCAGGGGCGACCCGAGACAGAAGGTGTTGGAGAAAGCTGTCTCATCTGTGCAGCCAACCATCACAAAGCGATGATGGTGCAGTGACATGAAATGACACAAACCAGTATAAACTGGGAATGGCTTCAGGCTGAAGTAATTGGTTTTATGTAGATTGTGTGGCACCTCATTAAAAAAAACATAATAATACTGGATGGAAACCAGCTTTACATCACATCAACGCTGCAGATCTGTCAGCTACCACATCTCACAGCTCCAGGATCTACTGCAAGGTTCTCAAACATCTCAGTCCAGAACCTTCCAGTTGCAACTCATGCAGGTTTTACTATTTTATTTCTGCATTTTCTCCAAGTTTAGTCGTAGCCAGTTCCTCTTCCTCTGCTGGAGACCCCGATGGCGTACGGAGGGTATATTCTCCTGACACGCCCTCCCTCCGACCCCTTCTTAGTCGACCGTACTTCAATGGATCAGTGCATGAGGTCGGTCTCGCGTACGGAGAGTCACACACTGATCTCCACGTTCCTCCACTTCTGTACAGGCGCCTCGGCCTACTAACCAGGGTCCTTACACAGCTTTGAAGACCCCGCCCAGTTTTTAGTCCCGTCTTTTCCCACCCAGCAGACTAGCGGCCGATTTTACCAATTTTAGGAATACCCCGCTGCGCTACCTGGGCGCTCAAGATCCACTGGTTTACATTTACACTGTACATCCAACAGTTCATCCATTCATCACAGACAGACCCTGCAGTGGTCCTGTGGGGCGGAGCTACGGTATCTAGCTGTGATCGTTATGAATGGATGAATAATTAAAGCTCTGATTTAAATAACCCCACCATCATCATCTTCACCCCTCCACGTTAACCTCATCCATTCATAAAGAGAGAGCGGGAGAGGTGTGGAGGAGCGGGGGGATGGAGGATGTGGCGACGGGGGGGATGGTGAAAAACTGCTGTGTGCTGCAGGAGTCAGACGGTTACCATGGTGACGGGAGAGTAGGGAGCGGCATCGTGCACACACACACACACACACACACACACACTGAACACACTGGTACAGTAGGTAGGGTGGGTGCTGCACATCACCAGCGTCCTGGGTCGGTCTGTTTTCTCTAAGTATTGGGTACCTCATCCTCCTCTCCTCTTAAAAACATGCAGAAGGTGGATTGACTGCTATTGCTACCCAGGTGTGTGTGAGTGAACGGTTGACGTTTATTGATTGTTTGCCTTGCACCCTGTGTTTTTAGGTAATGCTGCACCCCCAAAATGAACGAGCTACTGTGAAAGAATGAATGAATGAATGACAGTTGTTAGTCACACACACACACATCACACACTCATGTCTCCAGATGAGTGGGCGTGGTCAGACTAAGACTGGAGGATTTTAGCCCTTTTTTTTAGCTACCAGCTTTCTCCAGAGACGGGGACTCGAGTCCAAGTCGCAAGTAAGTGGCACACACAGCGACTTCAGACTCGACTCGGACTCGTTTCAAATGAATCAGACTCGACTCGTGACTTGAAAAAATGACTCGTATACAACAAGTCACTAGTTTTTATTGCAGATAGATGAAACGTCGATCTGACATCATTCTGATCGAGTCATTTTCTGCTCTTTAATAATAATAATAACGCTCCGGCCGTCTTAACCCACAACACACACGATGTGTAAATGTTCCAGCCAGCTTCCAGTGTAGTGATGAAGCGTCGCTCCCTACTTAAAATGGTGGAATACCCTACGTAGTGCACTTCACAGGAACAACCGGGGTGAATGGAACGCTCCTACAGAATCGGTGCTAATAGTTGAAAGATGCTTTCTGAACCAATCAGAGCTTCTGATTGTAATTGTTAGTAAGAAATGCTGTTATTTGCATTTATTCAGTTTGCGTCACACAGATGACGTGGTAATGAAACGCTCGATCGGCTTTCTAACCACTTCCTGTTTTACTTCACCACCGGGAAAAGTTTGGAGGTTTTTAATTATAAGCACATTTACAAAATAACGGATTCTGTTCCTAATGGACAGAAGCTAAGGTAAGCAGCGGTTATGATGGTTTTTGCCGTGTTTGGGATTTTGGCCGCCGTGCCGTGATTTATCGAGCGCTTTTGTTCTGTAATGAAAACAAAACGTATCAGTTGAAGCTTTTAACTGGAACCTTCTTGTTACAGAAATTACATTCATTTACACAATGAGGAGGAAAGTAAAGACACGAAGTAAAACGGCTAAATACACTCGCTAATCTGTCGTTGTTTTTATCTGAACTTACAGATTATTTCTTTATTTCTGCGCTACATTTACAATATACAGGTCCTTCTCAAAAAATTAGCATATTGTGATAAAGTTCATTATTTTCCATAATGTAATGATAAAAATTAAACTTTCATATATTTTAGATTCATTGCACACCAACTGAAATATTTCAGGTCTTTTATTGTTTTAATACTGATGATTTTGGCATACAGCTCATGAAAACCCAAAATTCTCAAAAAATTAGCATATTTCATCCGACCAATAAAAGAAAAGTGTTTTTAATACAAAAAAAGTCAACCTTCAAATAATTATGTTCAGTTATGCACTCAATACTTGGTCGGGAATCCTTTTGCAGAAATGACTGCTTCAATGCGGCGTGGCATGGAGGCAATCAGCCTGTGGCACTGCTGAGGTGTTATGGAGGCCCAGGATGCTCCGATAGCGGCCTTAAGCTCATCCAGAGTGTTGGGTCTTGTGTCTCTCAACTTTCTCTTCACAATATCCCACAGATTCTCTATGGGGTTCAGGTCAGGAGAGTTAGCAGGCCAATTGAGCACAGTAATACCATGGTCAGTAAACCATTCACCAGTGGTTTTGGCACTGTGAGCAGGTGCCAGGTCGTGCTGAAAAATGAAATCTTCATCTCCATAAAGCTTTTCAGCAGATGGAAGCATGAAGTGCTCCCAAATCTCCTGATAGCTAGCTGCATTGACCCTGCCCTTGATAAAACACAGTGGACCAACACCAGCAGCTGACATGGCACCCCAGACCATCACTGACTGTGGGTACTTGACACTGGACTTCAGGCATTTTGGCATTTCCTTCTCCCCAGTCTTCCTCCAGACTCTGGCACCTTGATTTCCGAAAACAGTACTTTGGACCACTGAGCAACAGTCCAGTGCTGCTTCTCTGTAGCCCAGGTCAGGCGCTTCTGCCGCTGTTTCTGGTTCAAAAGTGGCTTGACCTGGGGAATGCGGCACCTGTAGCCCATTTCCTGCACACGCCTGTGCACGGTGGCTCTGGATGTTTCTACTCCAGACTCAGTCCACTGCTTCCGCAGGTCCCCCAAGGTCTGGAATCGGCCCTTCTCCACAATCTTCCTCAGGGTCCGGTCACCTCTTCTCGTTGTGCAGCGTTTTCTGCCACACTTTTTCCTTCCCACAGACTTCCCACTGAGGTGCCTTGATACAGCACTCTGGGAACAGCCTATTCGTTCAGAAATTTCTTTCTGTGTCTTACCCTCTTGCTTGAGGGTGTCAATGATGGCCTTCTGGACAGCAGTCAGGTCGGCAGTCTTACCCATGATTGCAGTTTTGAGTAATGAACCAGGCTGGGAGTTTTTAAAAGCCTCAGGAATCTTTTGCAGGTGTTTAGAGTTAATTCGTTGATTCAGATGATTAGGTTAATAGCTCGTTTAGAGAACCTTTTCATGATATGCTAATTTTTTGAGATAGGAATTTTGGGTTTTCATGAGCTGTATGCCAAAATCATCAGTATTAAAACAATAAAAGACCTGAAATATTTCAGTTGGTGTGCAATGAATCTAAAATATATGAAAGTTAAATTTTTATCATTACATTATGGAAAATAATGAACTTTATCACAATATGCTAATTTTTTGAGAAGGACCTGTATGTTCTGTGTAGATTATATTGACTCCTGACTCGACTCGGACTCGTATTTTGTGACTTGTGAACATCTCTGGCTTTCTCCAGTACCAAATATCATGTGTCTCATGTAGCACTAGCCCTTGGTAATACAATCCATGTTGTGATGTCATCAATCCAGCTTCTTCTTGGTCTTCTTCGTCTTCTGAGTCCTTCCACGAGTCCTGTCGTACAGTAACGTCGCCGCCTTCAATGTCGTCATGTGGGCGCCTCATCACACACCCAAAACAACATAACTTACAGGACTTGATGCAGTTCAGGAGTTCCTTTTCTGTTCTGTTCGTCTCGTACACTCACTCAGTGGTGATCATCTTCCTCCGGGAGATTTTCAGCAGTTTAATTGTTGAATTATTAGCCTAACTTACATTTTTTGTATATAATAAATACTTTTACTATTAATAAAATACTATTACTCATATAAGACAAAGGCATTTTTTCCCACATTGATATACATGTTTTAAACATAATTCATGATGAATGTGAAACACTGGTGTATTATTGGAAGAAGGTACAACCCCAAATCCCGGTGGACTTCTATTTGAATGCAGACAGACAGGATGAACCTGTTCTGTCTGCTCGACGTTATTTATTGTTATTAAACATCCATTCCTGCATTTCAGACCTGCAACACGTTCCAAAAGAAGTAAAGAATTTACCATTCTGTAATGTTGTCGTTCCTTCTCACCTAAAACACTTAAAAAACGCTTTGGCAGCAAGGATACCAAGCGATTTAGTGTTTCAGCTCTTATTTTGTTCTGTTCTTTCCTTTTTAAATTGCGTTGTCCATACTGTCCCAATCTTTTCTGATTTGGGGTTGTAAAAGTCACTGGTGGGACGAGAGCTCCGACCAAGGAAGGATAAAGTAAATGGGAAAAGATGTCCAGCTGAAGGAAATAAATAAAACCACCGTTTCCAGTTTGGTAACTGAAAAGACGTCTTCCAAAAATAAATGAATAAGTGAATAAAGGTATTCAGATGCAACAAGAACTAAATTGTAGTAAATTGGTAGGTAGAGTGGGTAGCACTGTTGCCTCACAGCAAGAAGGTCCTGAGTTCGATTCCCAGGTGGTGCGGTCCGGGTCCTTTCTGTGTGGAGTGAGCATGTTTTCACCGTGTCTGTTTGGGTTTCTTTCAGGAGCTCCGGTTTCCTCCAACAGCACAAAAACATGCAGTCAGGTTAATTGGAGACACTGAATTGCCCTATAGGTGAATGTGTGTGTTTGCCCTGTGATGGACTGGCTTCTCGTCCAGGGTGTTACTGTGTACCCTTGCGCCCATTGAGCGGTTAAGAAAGTGAGTGAGTGCTAGGTGGAGTTTGGGTATCAAAACGCCCGATGATTCTCAGTTTGTGGTTTGTGGAAGCTTTAATAAACTCATTGATTATTTTTTAATATTATTTCTCTTATTAAATCTAAATGATTTTGTATTTGCCGAGAACTTGATTTTGAGATGGTGGGACTGGTAGGATTGGTGTGAAATTGAAACAGTCGCCTGTAACTTGTTTTTTAGCACCTTTAAGGTGTATTTGATGGGAATCGGCTGGTTTTAAGGTCACGTTTCACAAATCTAACTGAAAGCACCTTGTGCAAACCTGAATCTCCCAAGTGTAGGATTGACTTGCCGCTCATCTCTCGTTATGTTAGCGGAATCGATTCTCTCTCTCTCTCTCTGTTGTGGAGTTATGGAGCAGTGAGTCCTGTAACTCCATCCAGGCTCAGGTTTCTTCTTCTCTTCGTTTTATTTGAGGTCAGATTCAGAGGTAATGAAATCAAACCTTTCCGAGATTTCTGTAGAGCTTCTTACATTCAGTGCTCAGAGATTTTAAACGCTTTTCTACACAGATTATTATTCAATACAGAAATTTGGGTTTATTTAATCTACGATTGTGCTGATATTACAGGTTGTGGATAAAATAAGAGGCACTGAGTGAAAAACGTTCCTTTAAAAACACTAAGCTGTGCTAATGAGGCAAAACGGCCAACTAACAGAGTTCCAAACAGGTGAACTAGTGGATGGTGCAGAATGGATTTGCGAAAGCATGAGCTGCAAAAACTGCAGAATATTTAGGAATGTTGGGAGACTTAAAAGTCAAAACAGCGCAGTTCAAACATGAATTGGGTCGTTGCTCAATACCCAAAAATCAGCACAGCTTCATAAATACCCGAGGACTGAACGAGCACCTCTGTGATCCAGTCTCGACCCCACCACCATCCTGAAACCAGCTATAATATATAACACTGAATAAAGAAGAGTGTCCGCATACTTTTGGCTATACAGTGAGTAAGTGTTTGATTCCGGATGAAGTGACAGTACAGTGTCTCACATGGAGCTCGCCGGCAGCATTATGAACGATGAATGATGAATAAAAGAGGAATGGAGTGTAAATGTGTGACCACTTGCCGGCGGTCTGAGCGGCGTCTGTATTATTCGGAGCTGAATGGGGTTTTATTCCGTGTTTACATTCATCACTTCTTCCAGGAAATGCAATAAAATAAAATAATTTCTAAAAGCTGAATTTCTAAAGGCTAGGGTGGAACACATTCACTTATACATGATGAAGCACAACACCAGGACCAACCACACAACATGCTGTCAACACATGGTTCACAGGCCGGCATTCTAGGATCTTCTTTTTGAAAAACCGTCATGGTGCAACCACGTCACAGCAACCTTCTGAGCAAAGTTTGAAAGATGGATCCACACTAGAAACAAGTGCAGTCCAGGTTTGTGCTGAGTTCATCTATCTTTATCTTCTTGAAAAACACTGGTTAGCGTTCACTGGTGGACTGAGTAGCTGGTGCTGTAATAAGTATTTATCTGTGGTTGTGTGTTTCGCTGGGGGCATGTTGCTAATACCCCTGTGGGGATAAGCACATGGCTACAGTCTTCACTGGGGATCGCGAGTGTGGAGTGTGTGGAGTGTGATACCCCCTGCTTCACTAATGCCCTTGTTTATCCGTTATGAGATTTTTTACTTGGCTTCTTTTGTTTCCATTATTTTGGGAACTTGTACTTCTCTTTTCTCTTCAGTTTGTGAATGTTTGGCTGCAGTTGTGTTCTAACTTGGTTAAGCATCCTGCATTTTGGGTTCAGTTTTTCTGGTTGGGCACTACTCCTGGCACCGCAGTGGCGAGACGCGGCGAGGCGAGGCGAGGCGCAACCCGCCCCATTATGAATCTGAAACTAATTGACAGTGTAGGTGCACTGATGCGCTGCAGATCTGTCACCAAGAGTCGGATGATTATTTCAGTGGAAATGTATGATGGTTGTGTGGTGTGTGTGTGGTATGTGTGGTGTGTGTATGGTGCTTTCACATCACGCTGAGATTATTTTGAGCGTGTTGTGACATGTTTAGAGCGAACGATGCTGGAAACGTTGGGCCCGTCGTAGAGAACGATTTCCTAATGACGAGACAGCTGACAGACACACAAAGGGGACGGGGTACCTCATTTCCCCCTCGTTTTTATTCAGGTCGCCCCTTTTAGGGTCGCCGGATCACTTGTGGTTATTAAGTTATCAGGGAAAAACGTCCACTGGGAATAAGAGACTCATTAAAAATAAAACACTGCAGCTCCGCCAGAAATAATTCAGACGGTTTCAGACGGACCCGTCACTGCACATCTCTGCACCAGGATGAATAACATAAAGCTTCATGATGTGATGGATGGTTCTCATGTTCTGTTTTCCTCATAAATCACTTCCTACTGATTTACATTATTACTGAAACCTTGTCTGAAGCCTCAGGGTGGGAAGAATGAAGACTCTGGAACGTTCTCCAATAATGGAGGAAAGTTTATTCCAGGTTTCCACTCTGGGGTAGCAGTTCTCTAGAATCATTATATGAGATTATTTTAAAAGATCTCGTCCCATTGTACTATATCATGTATCCTCAGTGTCTGGTTATCCAATCAGAATCTTTAAATATAACCACAAGCAACGATTTATCAGGGTAAAAGCACAAATGGATCCAAGGTGGCCCTTTATGTGAGTATGGGACCATTTTTGAAGGAGTATATGCCAAATTTCATGGCAATCAGACAGTCTTTGTTTGCATAACATTATCTTGCATGTTATAGTGCCACGTAGCAGTGCAGTTCCACCACATTTGGCCACCCAAAAAGGACGGAGGTCCCTGCTGAGTCTGGTTCCTGTCAAGGTTTCTTCCTGTAATTTTAAAGGAAGTTTTTCCTGCCACTGTCGCCCTCGGCTTGCTCAACGGGGGTTTTGGTCTGTTGGTCCTGGATTCTGTAAAGTTGCTTTAAGACAATGTGTATTGTAAAAAGAGGTATATAAATAAAGTTGACTTGACTTGACTTGACATTTCCAGTGCTTTGTGCGTGTGAAGTTTGTGACAGTCAGTTGAAGCTTTCCAAATTAAAGCATCTGATAACGACACTGTATAGAAGTTCCAGCATTTTTTGATAATCATCAAAGTTGAAGCTCTCAGGGTTCCTTTGACACCACATTTGTGTCTTTGTGTGAGTTTGCATATTATACTACATGGTTCTTGATGCTTTTTTTGTAGGGCGCCACCATCAGGCCATTCAGACTGAGCTCAAGCTTCTGAGTAGTGGGAGGGAGGGAGGGAGGGACGACTACCAGTCTACAAGTCTCATGTCTTTGGTCCTTTGGTCTTTGGACCCCTAATTATACACAGTAATGTCACATCATCATCCATCACCAAACATCAGCAGCTGGAACATGACTGATGGGGATTCAACTTGTGCCTAAGGGTTTCCTCTGGGCAGCCTGGTGTTCATTAACCTCTTAAAAACATGCCGAAGGTGGATTGGCTGCTCTGAATTGCACTGTCTAGCAAGGACAGAAATGATGAGAAACTGCTTCTGGTTAATTAAAAAATGCAGATGACGTTACAAACAACATAAAACACCGACAGCTCGGACACAAAACCAGCTTGTCGGTCGTTCCCAGTTCATGTTTACTAGCTTCTTTATCTCTACTGGTATTGACGTTGATGCATAAATGCAGCAGGAAACAGTTTCTTCCACTTCCTGTGCTTGAGTATGATGAGTGGGATTGATTCTTGTTTATAAAGGTGGATTATATTAATATTCTCCATCGACTGGTATGAATAATAAATATCCGCTCAGATTCTTAAGTGAAGCAGGTGTGGCCCTCAGATTCCAGTAAACACGACTGGTTGTGGAAATCCAGCCATTAAGCTACTGAACTCTGAACGAGCTTCGAGAGCCTGGAGGAGCAGCTTCTTGTTTTATGCACCGAAACATTAATTATTCACAAGGCTTCATCCGTCACTGATCTTAAAGAGGAACTCATGCTAAAGAACAGCTGAACAGCTGTGGGATGAACTGGAACATCAACTGAGGTTTTCTTGAGCAGCATCAGTGCCCAGCCATACTGACTGAATGGGCACAAATTCCCATACACAGACCTCCTTCAAAGTGTTGCAGGAAGCTTCTCAGAAGAGCGGCTGTTGTTCTAGTTGAAAAGATCACATAAAGGTCACTCTGTTTTTGAAATGGGACGTTCGACAAGCTCATGGTCAGGTGTCCAAATACTTTTGGCCATATAGTGTAAATTATTCAACAATTTTATGTGCTTCTCAGCACCATGCTGTTGTACGCTGCACTCTGATTGGCTTTGGTGGCACAGCAGTCTGATACACAAGTCCTCCACTGCTAAGTCTTAAATTCTGGGTTTAAGAGTAACAAGTCTACCTGTCCTGTCATGGAGATTGGCAGTGTGGGTCGGCTACAGAATCATGCCTTTCTGCCTTGCCAAATATTGCCGGCAGAAGGGGCATGGAGGCGCAGATGATTGATGTGTCAGTTCTCCTGTTGTTGCCTTGTTAAGTGATAATTCGCTCCAGGTGGAAGTGTTTCTATTTATCACCGTTTATCCCTTACAGACTTGCCGGCTCCTTTGTTGGCAAACCTGCTTCCTCTGGAACCGTGATGCTGAACTCGGTCCAGTCCTGTTTTTGCAGGCATATAAGCCCAGAATGCTTTTTCCTCTTTATACAAGAGCTTGGTTGTTGCAGGTGCTCTGATCAGCCTTTTATATTGTGACATCCAGTCCTCACTTCTGCTTTGTCCCTGTTCTGTCCACTTTCTCAGTTGTTTTTGTATCTTTCATTTGTTACTTGGTTTCCGTTATTCTGGCCATCACGTTTATTTGTGCTTCCTGCAAACGGGCACTTAAGTGGCGAGGCGCGACCTGTCCATCGTTGAGTATTACGTTAAGTGCAGGAAAGGCCACCAGCCTGTAAAAATTGGTCGTGAGAAGCAGAATCAATGGCTCCTACTGTCTGGTCAAGGAGCCGACATGAGAGGTGGAAGAGAGAGTGAGAGAGAGAGAGAGAGAGAGAGAGAGGATTGCGAGAGAAGGGTTGAGAAGGTCGTGGTTAATGATCTCTGGCTTTAATGCAATAATCTCATGATTCTTCTTTCCGTTTGGTTGACCAGAAGGTCGTTATAGTCTCAGTGTCTCTTTTTTACTGGCATCTGTGTGTGTGTGTGTGTGTGTGTGTGCTAACACTACATGACCAAAAGTATGTGGACATTTGACCATGAGCTTGTTGGACTTCCCATTTCCCAATTAAATGCATTAATATTAAGTTGACCCTCACTTTGCATCTCTAACATCTACCAGTCTTCTGCCTTATTTAAGATTCTGAAGTGTTTCTGTGGGATCTTGTGCCCAATTACGCGGTCTGGTTTGCTATCTGGGCCACTGAAAACCAATATTGAATACTCATGACCTTTGATACCTAAGATGTCCTTGTGTCGAATACTGGCCTGCTTCTGTAAACAGTAGAACCACATGGACTCCTGTGGTCCTTCAGAAAACCCTGGTCAGTCCACTATACAGAGCAGAACCTGAATATAAACTGTACTGTGCTAGTGTCCTCCATTTGTGTACACTTCTACTCTTGGTTAAGGTAGGCGTCTTGTTTAAGTACACTCTCTGTTTTAACCTGTGCTAGAATTGAACTTTGTAAGAAACTAAAGCTAGTCTGAAGTCCTTTGGTTTGCTGATTAGTTGGTTTCAGGTGTCTACTGTTAGAACCCAAGGTGTTAAACCTATAACTGACTGTAAACCATCACTATATTTACCTCACTAGAAGTAAAAACAGCAGAGCAGCTCCGCTATTGGTTGATGATGTGGCTTCAAACTCTAAAATCTCTAGAATGACCTAGAGCAGTGTGTAAAGAGAATGAATAAATCAGGAGCAGAAGAGTGGAGGCTGTTAGAGATGCAAAGGGAGGGAGAGATTAAATCTATTTTAACGTTCATGGTTTTAGAAAGATACGTCCATATACTTTAGGCGAAATCTAAAATGAACGAACACACACTAACATACATATACGAAATACTACATACAGTGTATCACAAAAGTGAGTACACCCCTCACATTTCTGCAGATATTTAAGTATATCTTTTCATGGGACAACACTGACAAAATGACACTTTGACACAATGAAAAGTAGTCTGTGTGCAGCTTATATAACAGTGTACATTTATTCTTCCCTCAAAATAACTCAATATACAGCCATTAATGTCTAAACCACCGGCAACAAAAGTGAGTACACCCCTAAGAGACTACACCCCTAAATGTCCAAATTGAGCACTGCTTGTCATTTTCCCTCCAAAATGTCATGTGATTTGTTAGTGTTACTAGGTCTCAGGTGTGCATAGGGAGCAGGTGTGTTCAATTTAGTAGTACAGCTCTCACACTCTCTCATACTGGTCACTGAAAGTTCCAACATGGCACCTCATGGCAAAGAACTCTCTGAGGATCTTAAAAGACGAATTGTTGCGCTACATGAAGATGGCCAAGGCTACAAGAAGATTGCCAACACCCTGAAACTGAGCTGCAGCACAGTGGCCAAGATCATCCAGCGTTTTAAAAGAGCAGGGTCCACTCAGAACAGACCTCGCGTTGGTCGTCCAAAGAAGCTGAGTGCACGTGCTCAGCGTCACATCCAACTGCTGTCTTTGAAAGATAGGCGCAGGAGTGCTGTCAGCATTGCTGCAGAGATTGAAAAGTTGGGGGGTCAGCCTGTCAGTGCTCAGACCATACGCCGCACACTACATCAAATTGGTCTGCATGGCTGTCACCCCAGAAGGAAGCCTCTTCTGAAGTCTCTACACAAGAAAGTCCGCAAACAGTTTGCTGAAGACATGTCAACAAAGGACATGGATTACTGGAACCATGTCCTATGGTCTGATGAGACCAAGATTAATTTGTTTGGTTCAGATGGTCTCAAGCATGTGTGGCGGTAGTACAAAGATAAGTGTGTCATGCCTACAGTCAAGCATGGTGGTGGGAATGCCATGGTCTGGGGCTGCATGAGTGCAGCAGGTGTTGGGGAGTTACATTTCATTGAGGGACACATGAACTCCAATATGTACTGTGAAATACTGAAGCAGAGCATGATCCCCTCCCTCCGGAAACTGGGTCGCAGGGCAGTGTTCCAGCATGATAATGACCCCAAACACACCTCTAAGACGACCACTGCTTTATTGAAGAGGCTGAGGGTAAAGGTGATGGACTGGCCAAGCATGTCTCCAGACCTAAACCCAATAGAACATCTTTGGGGCATCCTCAAGCGGAAGGTGGAGGAGCGCAAAGTCTCGAATATCCGCCAGCTCCGTGATGTCGTCATGGAGGAGTGGAAAAGCATTCCAGTGGCAACCTGTGAAGCTCTGGTAAACTCCATGCCCAGGAGAGTTAAGGCAGTTCTGGGAAATAATGGTGGCCACACAAAATATTGACACTTCAGGAACTTTCACTAAGGGGTGTACTCACTTTTGTTGCCGGTGGTTTAGACATTAATGGCTGTATATTGAGTTATTTTGAGGGAAGAATAAATTTACACTGTTATATAAGCTGCACACAGACTACTTTTCATTGTGTCAAAGTGTCATTTTGTCAGTGTTGTCCCATGAAAAGATATACTTAAATATCTGCAGAAATGTGAGGGGTGTACTCACTTTTGTGATACACTGTACACACACACACACACATGCACACTAACACACACACACACACACACATGCACACTAACACACACACACACATACACACTAACACACACATGCACACTAACACACACACACACATGCACACTAACACACACACACATGCACACTAACACCCACACACACATGCACACACACACACACACATGCACACTAACACACACACACACATGCACACTAACACCCACAGGGATTAGTGCGGGTGCAGAATGAAGCAAGACTGATCTGAATTTGAGGAGGACAGATAAAGACAGAGGGGCTTATACAGGAAATGGGATTAATTTACAGATAAAAAGAACAGGGAGTGGTGTGTGTGTGTGTGTGTGTGTGTGTGTGTGTGTGTTGGAGGTTCTTTATCTTCTTTATAGAACACAACAGTATTTCAGCTCTGAGTGTGAGAGCCTGAGAGAGCAGCGAATGCATTTTTATTGTTTAAACACACTGTAGTGATTATATATAGTGTGTGTGTGTGTGTGTGTGTGTGTGTACATTATATGTATTTACTTTTATATAAAATATTTTGGGAGATTTCTGTGGAATGCAGCTCTTTATATGATCAGAAGAATGAAATGTTATTTCTTTATCCTGTTCTTGTTCAATGTTGCACTCACTGTCGCTTCATCACACTGACAGCTTCATTATGCAGTAACGACATGTTAATGAACACCGACGTCATTATCACAACACGCCTGTGTTCAGAACAAAGCCAAACACACACACACACACACACACTATTATTCATCTTTCATGTACAACCATCAGATTATAGTAACAACACACTTACTCTATTCACACACAATTCAGTGATCTGATCATCAGAAGCTCCGGGTCTATATGAGTCTCTCACAGTACTGGATTCATTTTAATGATCCTGATTCTGCTGGTTTAACTGGTATCACTGGTCAAACTGTTATTTTCATAAAAACTAAAAAACTATTAAAGCTGGCAGTTACTACTATTATTTTTATTATTATCATTATTATTACTATTATTGTTATAATTATTATTATCATTATTATTATTACTGTAATTATTATTATTATTATTATTATTTTAATATTATTATTATTATCATTATTATTATTACTATTATTGTTATAATTATTATTATCATTATTATTATTACTGTAATTATTATTATTATTATTATTTTAATATTATTATTATCATCATTATTATTACTATTATTGTAATTATTATTATTATTGTTATTATTATTATTATCATTATTATAAATTATTTTACAAACTGGTTGGAAAAGAATAAAAAATGCGAAGGATAATTGATTCCATTTATAGACTTAGCCGACAAACTACTAAGACTAAGGAGAGAGGGCGCTTGGTGGAACTGTGACTGTGGTCAGCGCACCAGCTACTCGATCTACCAACACACTGACTCACAGTCACAGTCCCAATGCTTCTCTTTCAATCCTGCCTAACTAAAGAACGGAAAAAAATGAAGAATCGGGTTAATGAGCCGACTCTCTTTATACAGCTTTAAAATGAATCATGTGCACACCAGTGATGAACCTTTGCCAGGTACAGTCAAACAACTCGCTGCTCTTCGGTTTATATTAAATAGGACAGAATTCAGGTACAGTGCATTAACACTGACGAGCACTGCAGCTCCTGGGATTTGTAGTCTTGCTGGGACTACAGTGGAGGTCTGTTATTTTGATTCAGAACATTCTGTGGGGATTTCATGCACAACAGCAGCGCGATCCAAAGGGTTCACAAACTTTTTGACATGCCGCTATATAGAAGCTGAATGAATAATGGATGTTCTGCTTTGCTCTCTGAGTTTTGGCCGCTGCACTCAAAGTACTTTGGGAATAAATGGGATTGGAGGGGCGGGGCTTTGATTAATGGTATTAGTCAGCCACGCCCCTTCCATTTTACTCACTGGCACAGCTGGTACTCATGAATAATTAATCAGTGCACACACACACACACACACACACACATGAATATGCACAAACATACACACACACCACACACACAAACTAATACACAAACACACACCACACACACACACACATGAACGTACACAAACACACACCACACACAGGTCGTTATGAGCGCGCTCAGTAGAGTTCAGATAGACATTTAAGAAAATAGAGACATGCATGGTAAAGCACACACACACACACACACACACACACACACACACTGCTGTGGCAGACTGATAAACCATCATCAATGAGCCATGGAAGGTGTTTTCAGCCCCCCACTTACGTCTTTATGTCATCACCTGGATATTTCAGCCTCAGGGAATCACACACACACACACACACACACACACACACACACACACATCTGTCAGTCTGCTTGTAAGCGAGGGGGGCGCATTAAAACTTGGCATACACATTAAAAAAGTCACATTAGACCAGTTGTGTGTAAATGCATGTGTGTGTGTGTTTGTGTGTATAGATTTGTATATGTGCGTGTGTTTGCACTTGTGTATGTTTGAACTCAAGTGTGTGTAGGTGTGTGTTTGAACTTGTGTGTGTTTTCGAGTGTGTGTGTAGGTGTATGTGTGTTTGAAGTTGTAAGTGTTGTGTGTGTAATAGGTTTATGTGTGTAGGTGTGTGTTTGAACCTGTGTGTACGCATGTGTTTGTGTGTTATAGATGTATGTGTGTGTATGTGTGTTTGAACTTGTGAATGTTGTGTGTGTGTGTGTGTGTGTGTGTGTGTGTTTAAACTCGAGTGTGTGTAGGTGTGAGTTTGTGTGTGTTTAAACTTGTGTATATGCATGTGTTTTTGTGTTATAGATGTATGTGTGTAGCTGTGTGTGTTTAAACTTGTTAGTGTTGTGTGTGTGTGTGTGTGAGGGAAAGTTTGTAAGTTTGTGTGTATGTGTGTATATGTATATATGTGTGTATATTTGTGTATGTGTGTGTATGTGTGTATAGTGTATGTGTATATATTTGTGTATGTGTGTGTATATATACAGTGTATCACAAAAGTGAGTACACCCCTCACATTTCTGCAGATATTTAAGTATATCTTTTCATGGGACAACACTGACAAAATGACACTTTGACACAATGAAAAGTAGTCTGTGTGCAGCTTATATAACAGTGTAAATTTATTCTTCCCTCAAAATAACTCAATATACAGCCATTAATGTCTAAACCACCGGCAACAAAAGTGAGTACACCCCTAAGAGACTACACCCCTAAATGTCCAAATTGAGCACTGCATGTCATTTTTCCTCCAAAATGTCATGTGATTTGTTAGTGTTACTAGGTCTCAGGTGTGCATAGGAAGCAGGTGTGTTCAATTTAGTAGTACAGCTCTCACACTCTCTCATACTGGTCCAACATGGCACCTCATGGCAAAGAACTCTCTGAGGATCTTAAAAGACGAATTGTTGCGCTACATGAAGATGGCCATGGCTACAAGAAGATTGCCAACACCCTGAAACTGAGCTGCAGCACAGTGGCCAAGATCATCCAGCGTTTTAAAAGAGCAGGGTCCACTCAGAACAGACCTCGCGTTGGTCGTCCAAAGAAGCTGAGTGCACGTGCTCAGCGTCACATCCAACTGCTGTCTTTGAAAGATAGGCGCAGGAGTGCTGTCAGCATTGCTGCAGAGATTGAAAAGGTGGGGGGTCAGCCTGTCAGTGCTCAGACCATACGCCGCACACTACATCAAATTGGTCTGCATGGCTGTCACCCCAGAAGGAAGCCTCTTCTGAAGTCTCTACACAAGAAAGCCCGCAAACAGTTTGCTGAAGACATGTCAACAAAGGACATGGATTACTGGAACCATGTCCTATGGTCTGATGAGACCAAGATTAATTTGTTTGGTTCAGATGGTCTCAAGCATGTGTGGCGGCAATCAGGTGAGGAGTACAAAGATAAGTGTGTCATGCCTACAGTCAAGCATGGTGGTGGGAATGCCATGGTCTGGGGCTGCATGAGTGCAGCAGGTGTTGGGGAGTTACATTTCATTGAGGGACACATGAACTCCAATATGTACTGTGAAATACTGAAGCAGAGCATGATCCCCTCCCTCCGGAAACTGAGTCGCAGGGCAGTGTTACAGCATGATAATGACCCCAAACACACCTCTAAGACGACCACTGCTTTATTGAAGAGGCTGAGGGTAAAGGTGATGGACTGGCCAAGCATGTCTCCAGACCTAAACCCAATAGAACATCTTTGGGGCATCCTCAAGCGGAAGGTGGAGGAGCGCAAAGTCTCGAATATCTGCCAGCTCCGTGATGTCGTCATGGAGGAGTGGAAAAGCATTCCAGTGGCAACCTGTGAAGCTCTGGTAAACTCCATGCCCAGGAGAGTTAAGGAAGTTCTGGGAAATAGTGGTGGCCACACAAAATATTGACACTTCAAGAACTTTCACTAAGGGGTGTACTCACTTTTGTTGCCGGTGGTTTAGACATTAATGGCTGTATATTGAGTTATTTTGAGGGAAGAATAAATTTACACTGTTATATAAGCTGCACACAGACTACTTTTCATTGTGTCAAAGTGTCATTTTGTCAGTGTTGTCCCATGAAAAGATATACTTAAATATCTGCAGAAATGTGAGGGGTGTACTCACTTTTGTGATACACTGTATGTGTGTTTAAGTGTATATGTGTGTGTATATATATACAGTATATGTATGTGTGTGTATATGTGTGTTTAAGTGTATATGTGTGTGTATATATATATATGTATGTGTGTGTATATGTGTGTTTAAGTGTATATGTGTGTGTATATATATACAGTATATGTATGTGTGTGTATATGTGTGTTTAAGTGTATATGTGTGTGTATATACAGTGTATCACAAAAGTGAGTACACCCCTCACATTTCTGCAGATATTTAAGTATATCTTTTCATGGGACAACACTGACAAAATGACACTTTGACACAATGAAAAGTAGTCTGTGTGCAGCTTATATAACAGTGTAAATTTATTCTTCCCTCAAAATAACTCAATATACAGCCATTAATGTCTAAACCACCGGCAACAAAAGTGAGTACACCCCTAAGAGACTACACCCCTAAATGTCCAAATTGAG